>NC_057412.1:22224782-22414651 GCF_019320065.1 Cervus canadensis | reverse complement strand
GAACAGACTTTTGAACTCTGTGGGAGAAGGTGAGGGTGGGATGTTTCAAAAGAACAGCATGTATACTATCTATGGTGAAACAGATCACCAGCCCAGGTGGGATGCATGAGACAAGTGCTCGGGCCTGGTGCACTGGAAGACCCAGAGGAATCGGGTGGAGAGGGAGGTGGGAGGGGGGATCGGGATGGGGAATACGTGTAAATCTATGGCTGATTCATATCAATGTATGACAAAACCCACTGAAATGTTGTGAAGTAATTAGCCTCCAACTAATAAAAAAAAAAAAAAAAAAAAAAAAAAAAAAAAAAAGAAAGGTTAAAAAAAAAAAAAAAAAAAAGAAGAAGTTGTTCGACTCCTTGGATCACTGGAACTCCTCCTTCAGCAGACACGTTTATTTTCTCTCCGTTTGTAGGCACCACATTTAGGATGAAAGGTCACATTTTCTGTCTGTGAATATCACAAGAATTTGCATCAAGCCAGACATCATTATACACGTAATGACTGACTTTTGGTTTGCATTTGCAAGCAATGCTTATGAACCATTTTTTTTTAATTAACTTTGTAAATGCATTAATTTTTAGAACCACTTATGTCTACCCCCTCCTTCATAACTGGATTTTAATTTCCTTTGGCACTGATTCTGATAGCCTGCTATTATCCATTCTCACCCACAGCATCTTTGCCACGGCAGGCATCACTTACTTCTAAGATGGCATGTTGGTTGAATCCAAGGGTCTTGTTAGAGATTTTCTATTTCCATATAATTTTAAGAATAGCTTCCAGGTAATACATACGCCAGCTTAAAAATTCGTTTTTTCGCTATTCCTGTAAAGTATGGTGGCATTTTCATTGTGTTTCAGCTTTCCCATCAACAAGCTCATTTCTAGGCATTATGCCACAGAAAAATAATAGAATGTGCTAGCTGTTCTCAGTCCTGTTTTGCCAGTAAATATCAGTGCTCATTGATCCACTTTTTCATTACAGTTGGTAAAGGCCTTTAGTAACATTTAAGGGTTTCAATCCCAGAGTGCTTTACAAGCACCAATCAGAGTTCCATCTTTGGAGTCCATGCTAGGAATGTACATTCATCAACATACCTGGATCTCATCCTTTGCTGACACTTAGAGCCAGTCCCCTGTGACTTTCATCATGAAGAGTGTGTTGGGGTTAGAACTGGGTTATAGTCTGTGGTCATTAATCTAACGTCTCACTGAGGACCTTCCTGTGCCTCAAATTGCAAGTCTCTCTCACCCTCTTCATACACCAGTGTCAAAGGAAATACTTACATCTGTGCTATAAATCAATTTGAATATATGGTAACAGAAACAAACATATGGGTTAAATTTCCTTGAAATTACACATGGTTATAAAAATTGACCTAAAAAAAAAAGCACTTGGAAAAACATGTTTGGGATTTGATCGAACAAAAATACTTTAAAATATCTCAAGCTGTTTGGCAAATCTTAAAAATGCCAAATTATTTCCAAGCCTAGTCACAACATCCTTTGTCTAACACATGAGCCTTTCAAAGCATGAAAATGTGTGTGTGTGTGTTTGTGTGTGAGTGTATATGTGTGATAAAACAGTGAGCTTTGTAACCATCTTCAGGAGTTTCATCCTATAAAAACAGACTAAAGGACACCGTGGAACAACTGTTTATGAACTTTGTTATCAGTACTGCAAATACTTATCAGGCACAGGTTCAGTTCTACATATAAGTAGAATCCTAAGGTCTGCACTTGGTGTCCTTAGGTGATGCCAAAGTTATTTGACAACTTATTTTCCTCAGTCAAATGGCCTGTTTTCTGCAGAAAAGCTATTTATTTCAGTTAATTTGGGGAGAAACATGAGTCTTCCCTGGTGGTTCAGAAGATAAAGAAAATTATGACCAACCTAGACAGCATTTTTAAAAAGCAGGGACATTACTTTGTCAACAAAGGTCCATCTAGTCAAAGCTATGGTTTTTCCAGTGGTCATGTATGGATGTGAGAGCTGGAATATAAAGAAAGCTGAGCTCCGAAGAACTGGTGCTTTTGTAACTGTGGTGTTGGAGAAGACTCTTGAGAGTCCCTTGGACTGAAAGGAGATCCAACCAGTCCATCCTAAAGGAGATCAGTCCTGGGTGTTCACTGGAAGGACTGATGCTGAAGCTGAAACTCCAATATTTTGGTCACCTGATGCAAAGAGCGGATTCATTTGAAAAGACCCTGATGTTGGAAAAGATTGAAGGCAGGAGGAGAAGGGGACGACAGAGGATGAGATAGTTGGATGGTATCACCAACTCAATGGACATGAGTTTGAGTAAGCTCCGAGAGCTGGTGATGGACAGGGAGGCCTGGCGTGCTGTGGTTCATGGGGTTGCAAAGAGTCAGACACGACTGAGTAACTGAACTGAGTTGATTAGTATGGAGTAGCACACACATCACACACTTGATCTCATATACTTGATGTCTGGGGCGTGAGATAACAGTTGTAAGAAACAATTAAGTCTCAGCTCAGGAGAGCAGATAAGAAAAGTCAAGAGCGTGAGGGCACTACCAAGGAAGGCTTGATGCACTTGGGGCATGAAGGCCATGGTCTGGGGCAGCCGGAGATCTTTCGGTAAATAAAGGTGGGGGAGCATGGCTGGTTTCAAGCAAAGAGAATGTGTGTATGGACACAGCAATAAAACTTTATTTGTTGCATGGAATTGTTTGTGTCTTTATCTCTGTAATTATACATATAATATTTATATGAAAGATATGTGCTTCATATATGCTACTTACACTGTATGAGTATATATTAAATTATATGGGCTTCCCTGGTGGTTCAGCAGTAAAGAACCTGCCTGCAATGCAGGAGACACTGAGATGCAGGTTTGATCTCTGGGTCAAGAAGGTCCCGGAGAGGAGGAAATAGCAACCCGCAGTAGTCTTGCCTGGAAAATTCCATGGGGGTCACAAAGAGTCTGACATGACTGAGTGACTAAACAACAAAAAACATTATACATAACATATACGTTATAGTTTTATTCCTGCCATAATACCAGTATTTTAAGCAACTCAGAGACTTTATAATACTCAAGCTTGAAAATAGTTACAGAAAATGCATAAAATATAGGCAACCTAACCAATTAAGTATATTGTCTAGATAAGTGCTTATCTGTCTCATGACTTCTCCATTTCTTTACTTATGGCTGCCTCGCTCTGGGTCATCAAGTTGCTAAATTTGCTTCTGATCTCATCTTCAGAGTTTTATGTTCCTTCAAATCATTGTGAAACTTTGTCACCAAACTTTCTTAAGTATTATGTTAGGCAAACAACACTTCTAACTAGAACTGATAACTTCCGATTTACTTCAGAATAAAACTAAAACTTCGGAGAATGCTTAACTCTCCCATCACTGTGACGTCTGTTGAGGCAAATTTTCTCAGTAACACTTCCAAATTTGAACATTTCCTCATTATGTGTCTCTCAAATCATTCAATAATTCCTTCCAGGGAACACTTTCTTTTGTGTTAAAAAAAAAAAAATCAGATTGAGACACAAAAACATCATTTCATCACAAAATTCTGGACTATCGGGTGTCATTTGAATCTATATTTTTTGTAAGATCAACTCATAATATTCATGTGTATAAAGTGAGTCAAAACCTCACCTTCTCTCATTTGATAATTTATCATGGTGTAAAACACAGTGCCTGCTTAAGGTACTCTGTGAGTGCATGCTAAGTTGCTTCAGTCCTGTCTGACTGTGACCCCATGGACTGCAGTCCACCAGGCTCCTCTGTCCATAGGATTCTCCAGGCAAGAATGCTGGACTGGGTTGCCATGCCATCCTCCAGGGGATCTTCCTGACCCAGGAATTAAACCCGCATCTCTTATGTCTCCTGCATTGGCAGGCAGGTTCTTTACCACTAGCACCACCTGAGAAGTCCTTAAGGTACTTGAGGAAAATTATTAAGTGATACGGCCCCTAAAGGTCTGCCTAGATAAACTTTCCTTACTTGAAGCCCCTTCTCTGCTGGTTGCTCAGAACCACACTCTCTACCGCGCTTTCTGCACAGGTACCCCTCCACTGTGCCCAGCCTCTTGATCATTTCACTCACTCTTCTATGCTTAACTCTGTTCCCCAGCCCTCTGCACTTGGGTGTGCTCCCCTGGTTCTCAATGCATATTTCTACCAGCACTGTTTCACAGCTTACTCATCTGTTCACTAGCCTTTCACATGTCTTATTTATCTTTGCATTTCTCTCACATCGTCTGGAATGTAGCACATTCTTGGTATTGCTTAAATATTTTCCAAGGAGATAAATAAACACAAATAAACTCAAATTATAATCACAATGCTCAACTGACCTCTATCGCCATTTATATCCTAATATGTAAATTTTAACTATGATGCTACCATATCTCTAAAATATTTCTCAGTATGTATTTCAAATTCATAGAAAAACATAGTGAATATAGTCTCCACCCAACTTCATACTTACACTTTTTAAATTCCTCCAGACACATAAGTTTTAAAACATGCAGACCCATTTTACTATCTTTTTAAGTCAATTATAATCCTTTCATTTGGAAGTGTCTTGTGCTTGCATGGGTGGATAATAAAGGATCTTTGTCAACTCTCTCACACTTAACAATTGTGAATCAAATAATTGAAAAGATTTCTGATTTTTTAAAGATTTTAAAGATCAGATTTTTAAAGATCTGACTTTAGTTGCAAGACACATTCACTGATACCTATAATAACTAACTATATATATATATATATATATATATATATCTATCACGTAATGTTTTAAAAAGAAACAATGAAAAACAATGATCAAAAAAATGTTTGGATGGTAGCCTGTGAGTGAAGTACCATTTTTGGCCACTAGAGGGAAGCTACCGTCAAACTCACCAAAGAACTTGGTTTGTTTCTTGTTTTTTTCCCTCATTTAACAAGCCCCTTCCCTCATTTAGTCAGGTAGGTGGTCAAGGTACTAATCAGAATCTTTCATCAACAGTATGTTTAATGACAATGTTTAATCAAACAAAAGCTCTTTTTCCTAAGAGCTAGAAACAAAGAACCACAACTGCTAACTGCGATGTGTCCCTCTAGAGGCAAAAGGAAATCTATAATTTGCCGTGAGAAAGTGGAAAGAGATCAAGAGGGAACCACAGAGAGAGCCCCAAAGTACAATCTTATTCCTTTACCATCTGTCACAATCACTGTCATTCCCAAAAGGCCATTTTAAAAAATGAAACAGGAGAGTGCTCCCAAGAACTTGAAAAAAAAAGTAAGAGTTCTGAATCATGTGCGAGCTCACTCAGTCATGTCCGACTCTGCGACCCCATGGGCTGTAGCCCGCCAGGCTCCTCTTTCCATGGAATTTTCCAGGCAAGAATACTAGAGTGGGCTGCCATTTCTTACTCCAGTTCTGAGTCACACTGAATATTAAAACTCAATAATAGCGGCTAGCAACTGCTAGAAATCCAGAGGAAAAATGTCTTCTAATATAGGCCCAAAGCAGGGAGTGTTTTTGGTTTTTTTTTTTCTTTTTAACAGGTAGGGAAGAAGAGAATGAGTATAAAATAAACCCCTTATGTGTTCCATGAAGGGTGGCTGTGTGTTTTGACATTTATTTACTTAGTGCATTGAATTAAAATGCACAGTCACACTTTCAAGAATTATTATACTGCTATGATTTGAACAGGTGAATTCGTATTACATACAATAAATTTCAAATTGTTCAGCTGTTACATACCAACAAAAATCAATCAGGTACATAACTGCAGCAGTAAGTCAAGGGCTAACCACAGTCCCCTTTGGAGGTTCTTAGTCTCTCCACCACTTGGGGGCAGGCTGAATAGCAACAGGACAGGGAGGATATGCCAACAGATTCCCTAAGTGCTTCTTAAAATATGAATGGGTGAATGAAAGCCACTTAACTTTCATTTAAATCCATCTCGTATATAACTAGAGAACACAGGCATTATGACATAGAGTATAATTTGAATAATTTTATACTAAAATTTTACATGATAGAAAAGGCATGTTCAGCATTGTCATTCAGAACCACTGGCAGGCCCAGGCATTATTGATAGTGAAAAAGATAAGAGTGTCTTTTTTTTTTTTTTTTTTTACTGTTTTCCTTTACTCTTTAGAGGTTTCAATTAAAGCTGTTTTACTCATAACAGTCAGGTGTGGCATAAACTTCCCAGTCGATGGACAAACCTCAAATGGGTAAATTTCGATGAACAAACAAAGGCCTAGACTACTGACAGAGTCAAAGCTTGCTCTTCGAGTAGGCATGAGCAATTAGGTTATTAGTTTGCAGCAATTCTGCTGCTGCTGCTGCTGCTGCTAAGTCACTTCAGTCGTGTCCGACTCTGTGTGACCCCATAGACGGCAGCCCACCAGGTTCCACTGTCCCTGGGATTCTCCAGGCAAGAACACTGGAGTGGGTTGCCATTTCCTTCTCCAGCGCATGAAAGTGAAAAGTGAAAGTGAAGTCACTCAGTCATGTCCGACTCTTAGCGACCCCATGGACTGCAGCCTACCAGGCTCCTCCGTCCATGGGATTTTCCAGGCAAGAGTACTGGAGTGGGGTGCCATTGCCTTCTCCGTTGCAGAAATTCTAGGCAGGTCCAAAGACAATTCCTTCTTCTTATTTAATTAAGGAAACTTCTGCATGAGACCTGATCAATGACCAAAGCCATGGCAATTAAAAGAAAAAAAAAATCTATATTTCCAAGGATAGGAGAAGTTTAAAATACGGAACAGAGGGAATACTCATTTCTCTATCCATTTTTAGACTGATGTATGTATAAAATGTATCAGATTTCTGCGGCTACATTGGTTGCTTTTTCTTTTTTTAGATTGGAAGGGAAGACCTCAGAACACATGGCACATGAGAAATTAGCTCATGATAGACTTGACCAAAGCCCATACTGCCAATGTGATAAGACCAGATTAAAATGAAAAACAGAAATACAATTACTTTCCAGGTAATACAGTTTTAGATGAAGAGCACAGGCTAATCAAAATCATGACGGGCATATCTCTAGAAGATGAATCCACAGATATAAATGGAAAAACACAGAGATTGATAGAAGATGAATAATAACCACTGTCATCTTACAGAAGAACTTTAAGGACACTAAAGCAAATTATTTGATGATCTAAAGCACAATAATTTGATAAACACTATTACCTTGACATTGATTTCAATAAAATGTAAAACATCTTTAATTTCTCAATCATAAAATGCATAAAAGAACACTGGGTGGTTGGTGCAGTACCAACTACATACAGAGTGAATATTCTATCTTAGGCACTGTCTTTAGGTACTGTACTTTACAGGTCTTATCTAACTTTGAACTTGAACTTATGAAGGAGGTGCCAATGTATCTTAAGAAAACTAAGGTTTAAAGACATTAGGTAAAATTTGTGCAAATGGTGGGGCCGTGGTTTGACTCTAAGTCAGTTTCACTTTCAGAATCTGTAATTTTAATTTACATTGTCTCTTGTTAATTATCACTCCAGTTTGCTAAGATTCCAGCCCAATCATACTAGCAAATATAAGTAAGATAAACGCTCTAATATTATTATGTATAACAGGAAAACAGGCCTTTGTGGCAGAGACCACCAGTTTCTGATGTAATATCTTTATTCTCTTTTTTGGTGTGTGTATGTTAATAGAACCTTAGTGTTGGGGGGGAGATATAATGTGATCAGTGATAAAACTGCACTGCTCAGCCTTGTTTCAATGTTAGGCCTTGTGATAAAATGCAGGGCAGAGAGTTGTAAGCAAAACACACTGGCTCTGCTCTTCTTAAAAGCAGACAGACTCACTAGCCACTTACCCTCCAGCCTTTTGTCCTTCTCATTATTTCATAAATAAGAGGGTGTGCAGACCTTCTTGCAAAACATAGATGCAATTATGAGAGGGAGGTCAAACAATCTACAAACACTTTGGGTGCATAAATTGATAACTTATATATGACATTAACTTGTAGAAGTCTTTTACTACGAGTTGAATAAAATCCCTAACTGATAACAGCCTATTGTCTTAAATGTAAGTAAAGGGACTGAAGAATGCAAATTGAAAGTAACTTCTATGGTGAGGGTGGGATGTTGCGAAAGAACAGCATGTATATTATCTATGGTGAAACAGGTCACCAGCCCAGGTGGGATGCATGGACAAGTGCTCGGGCCTGGTGCACTGGGAAGACCCAGAGGAATCGGGTGGAGAGGGAGGTGGGAGGGGGGATCGGGATGGGGAATACGTGTAAATCTATTGCTGATTCATGTCAATGTATGACAAAACCCACTGAAAAAATAATTAATTAAAAAAAAAAAGAAAGTAACTTCTAGCTCGTAACTTTTATGATTTTATTAGATTAAGAAACTCAGAGATAAGGAAAAAAGAACAAGTCGACTTCACAATCATTCAGTTTGGTCCAACACTGTCAAATTTGATTAAATAAAGCCTAGACTTGTTAGAATTCGTCACAGAATGCCATTCACTCTCAGACCTTGTAATTCTAATATGCTACATCAGATAAAATCAATGTGGCCTAAATATAAAATTTAATTTCCACTTAAAATTGTATACCATCACACTTATGTACCATCACACTTATGAAACTTCTATTTGTGTAGTTATGCTAAGAGTGTTCTGCAAATAACCCTGGTATAGTTCCAAGTTCGTATTATTAGTTTGTGAAAGGTTAATTTTTTTTTTTCTCTCCATTTTACAGAAGAGGAAATTGAGGTTTTGGAGACATTAAGTAAACTTCATAAATAACAGGAACGTGGTTCAGTACTCTTCTCTCTGTACCACATTCTCCTAATTATTATTATTAATTCAAAATATCCATGAAATAATGACGACTTAGTAGATACTTATAAAATTTGAAATTTTATTTGAAATTGTTGTAAAAGAGTGAATGTGCCACTGAAATTTAGCCCCAAAGACCAAAAGATTAGCTTATTTTTAATAAAACAAACCACAGGTACATTTCCTACAGCAGGTTATATGATAGCCTTGCTCTCCAATGAACTGAATAAAATAAACTCATATAATTTCTGTCTTCCTTCCCACCATGAGCCACCTGATATATGATGCTTTCTGTAAAATCTTGTTCAAATATAAGCAATATGTGATACATTTTAACAATTCCCTATCAGTCCTATGATGTTAAGAACTCAAAGATACACATTCTACTCTAACACTTAAAAAATGACACACACAACACAGGAAACTCAGTCTCAGGGAATGATGAGAAATAGCCTTTAACTCATTGAAAGCAGAATCATGTGCAAAAATTAATCTTGTTGAATCAATGTCATAATCACTGAGTTAAGTTACTAATGACATATTCATCAGTGTTAGTTCTGACCTAAGATAAAAAAATCATGTAAGTAATACATGGAAAAGATCTCTGTTGAAAGAAAAAGAGGCCATTGCAAGATGTAGGTTTTAAAAGGTCAAGACATCAAATATGGAGTCAAACAAGCATCTAGACTAAATGAGGTTGGTAGCAATAGGTCTATACTGAGATTGGAGATTTGTAGTTAATATCTGTGTAATCATTATGGTGCATGTGTGTGTGCTAAATGGCTTCAGTCATGTCCAACTCTTTGCAGCTCTATGGACTGTAGCCTGCCAGTCTTCTCTGTCCATTGGGTTCCCCAGGTATGGATACTGGAGTGGATTGCCATGCCTTCCTCCAGGGGATCTTCCTGACCCAGGGACTGAACCCTCATCCCTTGTGTCTGCTGCATTGGCAGGCGGATTCTTGACCACTAGTGCCACCTGGGAAGGCAATCTAGTTATGTGTCTGGTTGGACTCTCCTTCCTGACACATGACTAGATTACCCTCTGACTTCTTTGTGGGTTTCTGTGGCCATGTAACTTCTTGCAGCCTATGAACTGTGAGAGAATAAGGTACGTGTTACTATGAAACAACGAAAGTTGCTCAGTCGTGTCCGACTTTTTGCGACTCCATGGACTGTAGGCCATCAGACTCCTTTGTCCATGTAATTCTCCAGGCAAGAATGCTGGAATGGGTAGCCAGTCCCTTCTCCAGGGGATCTTCCCAACCCAGGGATGGAACCCGCATCTCTTGTATTGCAGACAGATTCGCTACTATCTGCAAACGAGGGAAGCCCATACGTTACTATGGGCTCAAGCATTTATGCTATTGCAACAGCCTTTGGAATTCTCCTTTTCCTCTGCCCCTATCACCAGAGTTCAATATTCCTTCACCCTTGCTGATGAAGGAAACTTAATGCCTATACCAGAGCAAGGCCCCAGCCAACCTACAATAGGCATATAGCCCAGAGGAAGGATTGATTTTTTTTAAAAAAACCATTGACAAATTTGAACTGTTTGTTACTACGGAATTTCTAAACCATTGTACCATAATAAAATGTGATGCCCGAAGTAATGAAGGTAGACATTCATTATCTTATTCTTTAAATCTCTTCCTTGATGAAAGGAGGAGCAGCCTACACCATATTCATGTAGAGGCATTTCTTTTTATTGAAAACAGCTGCTAAGTTCCAATTAGACATTTTAAGAAATGAAGATAAGCTTTTTACTGTCAGCTGTGAAATTAAGCATGACTCTAAAAGCCATCAGCAAGAAGAATAAAGGTCGTAGATTTATAGATTTGGTGATGATTAAGATTTCTGAATTTAAAAATGTGTGCAGTCATTTCCATGAGTAACTGACACAGTGAATTCTGAAGTGCAGTTTCCTTATTTCATTCTCAAGATAGAGTAAAGACTGTTTCCTCTTTAGGGTCAAGGTAGACATTTTCACACAATAATAATACAAACTTTGTGAGCTTTTCACATAAAACATTTAAGGTTTAACATAAGAAAGTACAGTCATTAAACTCTTTAGCTTGTGAGAGGAATCTATCTTATGCTTTATGGCCAGGAACAAAAATGATGAATTATCAAACTTGTCTAGACACTCAAAAATTTTAAAAGAGACATGGGTTTATATTTTACTCTCTTACTACTTCCAGCACAGTTTATGTGTGAATTGAAAGGTAAGTCAAAAAGAACTCGTTCATTTTCTCTCCTGATCTAGCTTAGATACAGGAATGTGAGTTTTCCTGCTTCTCTAAAGGGCATTCATAAAGCGGCTTTCGTAGATGGCTTCTAGATAATACAGAGGAAGGTCAGCATTTACATGCATGATACAAAATAGGGATCAAAACATACCTGAAGCCACTGACAAATTGTTTTAAAAATAGCATAGATATTGAGAGGGTACAAAATGGGTGAAAGGGGTCAAAAAGTACAAACTTCCAGCTATCAATTAAATAATCATGGAGATGTAACAGGCTGCAAGGTGATTAGTTAATAATATCAGTATTGCATGTTTGAACACTGCTAAAAAACTAGATACGACTGATGTTAATCATTCTCATTATGGTGATCCTTTCCCAATGTGTACAAATCCCAAATCATTAGTCTGTACACCTGAAAATCATATAATATTTAAATTATTCCTTAATAAAGCATTCAAAAATATTAAACTAAAAATAGCCTATGGCTGTAAAAACAAAATCATCTGACTTCTGTCCATCTATACCATCCATCTACAAAAGCAGCTGGAATTCAACAGGCTTTGATATACATGAGTAACTGCTAAAGGCAGGCAAGAATTCTAAAAGGTATACAAGTTTTCTGAATCATTTATTTTGAGAGGTGACGATGAGAAAGTGAGATAGTTGTTTGAAACAGAGAACAATTAATTGTGGAAAGATTTAGGTATGTATACTAAACCATATTATACTATCTAATACAGAGTAAGAATCTTTAGAAGGTAAGAAGTGGTTAAGGCACACGTGTCTGTGTGCCTAATCACTCGGTCATCTCTGACTCTGCGACCCCGTGGACTGTAAGCACTGTCCATGGGATGTCCCAGGCAAGAATACTGGAGTGGATTGCCACTTCCTCCTCCAAGGAATCTTCCTGGCCCAAGGATCAAACCCGCATCTCCCACGGCTCCTGTGTTGGCAGGCAGACGCTTTACCACTGCACCACCAGCGTGGCTAAGACCCCACACACTTGTGGTCAATCTATGACAATGCAGGAGAGAATATACAATGGAGAAAAGAAAGTCTCTTCAGTAAATGGTTCTGGGAAAACTGGACAGCTATATGTAAAAGGATTAAACTAGAACATTCTCTAACACCATACACAAAAATAAATACAAAAGGGATGAAAAACCTAAATATAAAACCAGATATCATAAAGCTCCTATAAGAAAACATAGGCAAAACACTCATTGACATAAATCGTAGCAGCATTTTTCGGGGGTACCTCTCCTAAAACAATTGAAATAAAAGCAAAAACAAACAAATAGGACCTAATAAAACTTAAAAAGCTTTTGCACTGCAAAGGAAGCCACTGACAAAATGAAAAGATAACCTATTGAATGGGAGAAAATATTTGCAAGTGGTATGATTGATAAGAGGTTAATATACAACATACATAAACAGCTCATACAATTCAACATAAAATAAAACCCTGACTGAAAAATGAGCAGAAGAACTGAACAGACATTTTTCCAAAGAGGAAATGCAGATGACCAACAAACACATGAAAAGATGCTCAACATCATTAATTATCAGGGAAATGAAAATCACAACTCAGTGGCTTCAAAATATTTTCAGCAATTATATTCTTACCAAAGATGATGATAAGAGGAAAACAACAGAAGTCAAATTAAATAGCCACATATATCCCTAATTGACTGTGTTTTAAACAATCCAATTGTGCAAAAATATGGCTCATCTATGAAATCTGAGAAATCATGTCAAAGATACATTTGATCAGAGCTATTGAAAACACTAGGGTATTTCTAGTGTACAAACACTCCTACAATATCATTGGAAATGCTTGTATATAATGGTGTGGCCTTTGGAAAAAACCAGAAACAGAACTGTAGAGAACAGTTGCACAAATAACACTCCAGTTAACTGATGAGAAAAAGAAAAAGATTAGAAATGGATACATACATTGAGGTGAATCTCTTATTACCAAAATCGATTTTTTTCATGCATCTTAGATTCTGTTTTGATTAAATAAATTAAATGAGTCAGAAAATGAATTTAAATCTACCCACAGAAATTCATAACAAAATGTATGGTGGATTACTTCTGCTATGACATTTCAATTCATTCATCAGAAGACATCTGATTACTCATGAGTGCTTATATTACATTAGCCTCTTTACTCTCAACAAAAAAGGCTATATCAGACCTAATCCATTATGTTTTTTTTTTTCTTTCATTTAAAGCTCATCACTACTATGCACACTGAATTTTATATTTAAATGGTAAAATACTGAATTGGTAAATCATGGTCATAGAATGTAAGTTTGTCCTAAATTATTTTTTTAATCTATCAGGATATTGAATAATTAATTGTTTTGATAAGAGACCTTGAGTCTTAAGTGAAACAAGATAAGATTTTGTAATTCCATTTAATTTTAAGACATCTCAAATGGAAAGAAATTCAGTTTTTTGCTGAAAGAGCTGCTCTCTCTGGAAATTAATATTTTTTTTCCTTTTTTTTAAGAACCAGATTTGAACTGAAAAACAAGGTAAGTAGATACAGACAAAAATCTTTTCTAGCCACATATCCTCAATTGCAGAGATTTTATACTCCAAACAGAATTGAAGCCACTGTCTTGCTTTCACATCTGCTTTAGTGGCTTACAACATAGAAAATAAATTCATTTCTCCTGGAAAGGATCTCCAAAAATATCTTTCTCATTTTAATTTCTCATAGATTTTCAGCCACCTGTAATTCTCTGTTTAAGAGATGTAGAGAAAATAACTTAATCTAAAACTTTTCTCAGGTTATAAATATGGACTCAATTTTATTACATGTTTATATTTAGCTTCCTAAAAAGACAGTTAATTTTTCCATAAATGTGCTCTAGGTTTGAGTTTATGTATGCTTAAAATTTGGTATGTGATCCACTGAAATTTTGAATAAGGGGAATTTTTCTTCTCTCAGTTACTGGAATGATAGGAGAAGCCATCTGACTGAATAAAGAATCTCTAGAAGTCCTTACTAGATAGTACATAGAAAATTAACCTGAAGTCTTTAAACACTTTTAATAGAAGAAAGAGCTAAGGTCTGATATCACTCTCTCCATTTTGATTTACTATGAATTGTCTAGAGGAAGAATTTATATTCAGGGATGAAGGAAGTCACTTTCACACTAACATCTAAGCCTTACTCATGCTGTTTTGCAAGTAACAATGCTTTAAATATTATGGGCATCTCCCTACAGGCCCTTCCACAGAACTGCAGGCACCAAGGTGGTTCTTTCAGATATGAATGCTTGATTCTTCCTGGGATTGTCCAGAGGCAGGTTTCAGCTAGGCTGTTGTCTCTAGAGGTGGGAAGGATGACACTTTTTCTTTTGCAGTCAGGGCAGTTGCCTCTACACATCTGGGAAGGAAGCTAAAATCACTGGTACAGAGATTAGTTTGAGAACCAAGTGCTTAGGAACAGGGTTGCCAGATAAACAAACTGAGTACAAATATCTTTTTTAAATCTGGTGATCCAAATTATGAACCTTACTTCATTATCCAGTGGCTTCTTCGGGGCAGTGTGGAAAAAGGAATCTCTCTGTAAGCACTCAGCACATTGTGGGCAATCAACAGAAGCTTTTTCACTGTCTCTAGGCTCAAACATCAGAAACTCGGAAAGCAAATAAATAATGCAAACACACACAAAAGAAGCATCTTTCCCACTGGACAACTGCATGTAAATCAAGGAAGTTAGAACACACCCTCACGCCATACACAAAAATAAGCTTGAAATAGCTTAGAAACTTAAACGTAAGCCAAGACACCGTAAACACTCCTAGAAGAGAACATAAGTAAAACATTTCTCCAACATAAATCACACCAATGTTTTCTTAGGTCAGAATCCCAAGGCAAAATTGAAATAAAAGCAAAAATAAACAAATGGGCAGGAGATATGAGTTCAATCCTTGGGTTGGGAAGATTCCCTGGAATAGGAAATGATATCCCACTCCAGTATTCTTGCCTGAAAAATACCAAGGACAGAGGAGCGTGGTGAGCTACATGGGGCCACATAAGAGTCAGACACAACAACTAAACAACAACAAACGTAAGCTTTGGCACAACAACGAAACTATAAACAAAACAAAAAGATAACTTACAAACTGAAAATATTTTCAAATGATATAAATGACCAGGCTTAATGTCCAAATATACAAACAGCTCCTAAAAGTCAATAACAAACAATTCAATCAAAAAATAGGCAGAAAACCTAAATAGACATTTTTCCAAAGAAGACATATAGATGGCCAATAGGCACACGAAAAACTGCTCCTCATAGCTCATTATTAGAGAAATGTAAATAAAAACTATGATGAGGTACTACGTCACTCCAGTCAATATGGCCATCATTAAAAATTCTACAACTAATAAATGTTGGAGATGGTATGGAGAAAAAGAAATCCTCCTGCTGTTGGTGGGAATGTAAATTGTTGCAGCCACTATGGAAAACAGTATGAAGGGTCCTCAAAAAACTAAAAATAGAGCTGCCATTTAATTCAGCAATCCTACTCTTGGGAATATACCCAGACAAAAGTATAATTGTAAAAGAAATGTGAACATCTATGTTCAAAGCAGTATTATTTGAGCAAGACATGGAAACAAACTAAATGTCCATCAACCAATGACTACATAAAGAAGATGTGGTATATATACATATATACATATGTATACGGATGGTATATATATGTTTTCAGCAACATAGACAGACTTAGACATTATCATACTTAGTGAAGTTAGTCAGAAAGACAAATACCATATGATATCACTTATATGCGGAATCTAAAGCACAACACCAATGAACATATTTATGAAACAAAAACAGACTCACAGATGTAGAAAATAGATGTGTCCTTACCAAGAAGAAAGTGGATGGGGGAGGGAAGGATTGGAAGTTTGATATTAGCACATGCAAACTATTATATGTAGGATGGATGAACAACAAAATCCTACTGTATAGCACAGGGAATTCTATTCAATACCCTGTGATAAACCATAGTGGAAAAGAATATGAAAAAACAATACATATATGCATAACTGAGTCACTTTATTGTACAGCAGAAATTAACAAAATATTGTAAGTCAACTATATTTTAATAAAATTTTAAAACAAACTCCCTCCCCTCCTAAAAAATGTAGCATCTTTCCCATTTTTCCTTTTAATTGGCTTCACATTTTGCATTTCTCCTTCATTCCCTAAATTTGTATTTGGGAAGAATAATTAATCTCAGAAACTGTATTTCTGCAAAGGATGTATATATATATATATATATATATATATATTTGTATGTTGTGAATGCATAATATATGGCTTAATAACAACCAACATACATTAGAATAGATATGAAAATAAAGAAGAAGGAAAATAAGTTTTGGTTTTTTAGATGTTAAACTCAAGAGCCCAAGGGTCTTGGAAGAAAAGCAATGACAAGCCTAGACAGTGTGTTAAAAAGCAGAGATGTCACTTTGCCTACAAAGTTCCATCTAGTCAAAGCTATGGTTTTTCCAATAGTCGTGTATGGATGTGAGAACCGGATAATAAAAAAGGCTGAGCACTGAAGAATTGATGTCTTTGAACTGTGGTGCGAGATAAGACTCTTGAGAGTCCCTTGGACATCAAGAAGATCAAACCAGTCAACCCTAAAGGAAATCAACCCTGAATATTCATTGGAAGGACTGATGCTGAAGCTCCAATACTATGGCAACCTCATGTGAAGAGCCAACTTATTGGAAAAGACCCTGATGCTGGGAAAGATTGAAGGCAGGAGGAGAAGGGGCAATAGGATGGGATGGTTGGATGGCGTTATCAACTCAATCGACATGAGTTTGAGCAAGCTCTGGGAGATGGCGAAGTCAGGGAAGCCTGGTGTACTGCAGTCCATGGGGTCACAAAGAGTTGGACGCGACTGAGCAACTAAACAACAAGACATTAAACTAATGTTTCTCAATCCTGGCTATAATAGACATTAATTGAGATTTAACATCCTCCTTCCCCAAAACTGATGACCTGATCCCAGCCGCAGAGATACTGACTGAATTGATCTTGGGTGGGAAGGTCTTAGATAGGGAGGAGTCATTGGTAGTTTTAATTAAGGTCCCTAGGTAATTCTAATGTGCTGTCAAGGTTAAGAGCTATTATTGCAGAAAATTAATATTGGCCTACTTTAGAAGTATATACCTTTGGGTCATTTTAGGAGAATCAGAATTAGAACCCAGTATTCATTTACCTTCATGATTTATGGTGGAAATAATATTAGGCTAAAGACCTTGGATCCAACCCCAAATCAGCTATTTACGGTACACACGGCCATGTGGTTGGTCAGCTATTTCAACTTCTCTAGATACTGAGTTTCTTAAATCTGCAAAAAGCACAGTATTCCCAAAATATCTACAAATTTTGAACAGGGTAGATGACATAAGGACTTTGTACACAAATATAGGCATTTTAAATATTACTGACGTTACAGAACTCCCTGGTCACTTCCATTTCACTGAAGTCACTGATCATCTTTACTAGCCAGTTTTGGTGCCATAATATGATGATCACACGTGAATGCTCAGAAACAGCACTACTGAAATTCTTCAGCAGATACTCTAGTATCTATACCTAGTATCTTTCATCTAGCAGTCTCTGTGTCTCTTTTCAGGTCCTCTTCACTCTATTAGAATGTGTCCAAAGTCATCAGTACAATTTTTTAAGTCCTAGGTCACTTAGAGGTGTCTCCCGTGAACATCTAACTATGTGCTGGCATTTATCTTTTAATACAATTTTACTCACATATCACTAGAAAACTGATAATGGTAGTGTGAATTGAAGTTCCCCCAAATCCAGGGAATTTAAATAAGATATTCCTGCCTTCAAAGAACATGATTTAATTCTTGGCTTGAACTTATTACCTCTAGCATGAAACGAATGAGTAACCATATTTTCTGCAACTTTCAATTTAATATATTTAACTTTCCTTGGGTGTATATCAAATATGTATTCTTTGTATGAATGCAGTTTAGTAGAAAAATTGAAATGCTCTCCTTTAATCAAATTAAAATCTCATCTACCCAACTCACTTGTAGTTAATATTTTAAATTTAACTCAGGTTGTTTCCAAAAGAAATTTCATATGTTACCTAGATTTGACAAAAATCTCTCTACTTCCCTCTTTACTGAAAATCCTCATTAGTTGTATAAAGAATGATTAGAACCTCATGAAGATGTCAGAGGTGGGAGCCCTGAGTAAGGTTTATGCAAAGTGTTTAAAGACAATTTGCCCATCTATCTTCAGGGTATGGACTGTCCAGTTCACTGCAGTCCACCCTCATTAACTTTACTCACTTGACCCATGGATGCTCTTTACTGTGCAACCCTTGGCCAAAGTGATAAATTCTATTTTGAAACAGTTGACTTAAATCGTACAGAATATATTCTAATCTATAATTTTCAGATATTAAGAGATAATACTAGTGTCAGGTTACTTGGTTCCCACAGAACAATTCTAACTTAACAAAGAAAAATATCAATGTGTTGTCTCCCCATCGTTATTTTCATACCACCCAAACATATGTGAACTAAATCTGTAAGCTGAGACAAGGCTGCAAGAGTAACTTGATTTCTCATCCAAGAAGTTTAGTTGTCAGAAACACTATCATATTCTATATCACATCACAGGAAACATGTTCAGTCACAGTCATGTCTGACTCTGCGATTCTATGGACTGTAGCCTGCCAGCCTACTGTGTCCATGGGATTTTCCAGGCAAGAATAAGAGAGTGGGATGCCATTTCCTACTCCA
Organism: Cervus canadensis; assembly: GCF_019320065.1. Taxonomy (NCBI): domain Eukaryota; kingdom Metazoa; phylum Chordata; class Mammalia; order Artiodactyla; family Cervidae; genus Cervus; species Cervus canadensis. The sequence goes on along the minus strand of NC_057412.1, from coordinate 22,395,768 downwards.
GGGGATCTTTCCAATACAGGAATCGAACCTACATCTCCTGTGTCTCCCGCATTGCAGGCGGATTCTTTAGGGCTGAGCTACCAAAGAAACACACAATGTACCATATTTTCCAGACAACTATGCTATGCATGTTTAAAGTTGTGACTGTTTTGTAAAATATGATATTTACAGTGATAAGGTATCCATTTTTGAGGCTGGGGATGAGGTGGAAAGAATGCATTTATTGAACATTTTTCAAGGATAACTAGAACGAAAAGCAACACTCTATACTGTCAAATGTGGAGATAATGTCCTTCATACAGAATACCTTTGTTCCTGACAGGAGCAAAGCAATATCAGCATGACATATATTTTCAGGTTAAGGTCTCTAAATAAATGTTCTAATGCCTTTTGTAAACAAAGTTTCTAGGATAACACATTCCTCTAATTCTTGAATTAAATTAAGATGTCAGTTAATAATTTTGCTATTATAGAACCATAGGAAGATAAATTTATGCCACATACAGACTGACATAAACAGGTTTCATGCTAGATGGTTTATATTTCCATCTTTTAAAAAATATTTATTTTCAAAACTCAATTTAACTTTCAGTAAATAGTTCACTGGTCTATTAGTGAATCTACCTCTTAAATTACTGCCAGATCGCACTTTTAAAATACATATGTTATTTTAACAAAAGCTAAGTGAAGGAACACTTTTATTGTATTTTTATAATTTTATGAGATATAGTTCATATTAATGATCATACTGTATAAATGAGTTTATACATAAACTTTGCTTTGTCCAAATAACTGAATACTTCAAAAGTTATAAACATTTATTTATATTTTATTAACCAAATTGTATTCCTAATTTGATACCACCTATTACTTTGCCAACAAAGGTTTGTCTGGTCAAGGCTATGGTTTTTCCAGTGGTCATGTATGGATGTGAGAGTTGGACTGTGAAGAAAGCTGAGCACCGAAAAATTGATGCTTTTGAACTGTGGTGTTGGAGAAGACTCTTCAGAGTCCCTTGGACTGCAGGGAGATCCAACCAGTCCATCCTAAAGGAGATCAGTCCTGGGTGTTCATTGGACGGACTGATGGTGAAGCTGAAACTCCAATACTTTGGCCACCTCATGCGAAGAATTGACTCATTGGGAAAGACCCTGATGCTGGGAGGGACTGGGGGCAGGAGGAGAAGGGGACGACAGAGGATGAGATGGCTGGATGGCGTCATTGACTCAATGGGCATGAGTTTGAATAAACTCCGGGAGTTGGTGATGGACAGGGAGGCCTGGCGTGCTGCGATTCATGGGGTTGCAGAGTCAGACACGACTGAGCGACTGAACTGAACTGAATGTGGTGGTGATTTAGTTGCTGCTGCTGCTGCTGCTGCTAAGTCACTTCAGTCATGTCCGACTCTGTGAGATCCCATAGATGGCAGCCCACCAGGCTCCCCCGTCACTGGGATTCTCCAGGCAAGAACACTGGAGTGGGTTGCCATTTCCTTCTCCAATGCATGAAAGTGAAAAGTGAAAGTGAAGTCGCTCAGTCGTGTCCAACTCTCAGCGACCCCATGGACCGCGGCCTACCGGGCTCCTCCGTCCATGGGATTTTCCAGGCAACAGTACTGGAGTGGGGTGCCACTACCTTCCGCATTTAGTTGCTAAGTTATGTCAACTCTTGTGTCCCCATGGATTGTAGCCTGCCAGGCTGCCCTGTCCATGGGAGTTTCCAAGCAAGAACACTGGAGTGGGTTGCCATTTCCTTCTCGGGTCTATCTTCCTGACCCAGGGATTAAACCAGGGTCTCCTACACTGCAGGCAGATTCTCTACTGACTGAGCTACCAGGGAATTCTACATACAAATACAGCTCTCAAAAAATGTGAGAGATTTGTGAAAGAAAGTTTCTATCCAATTAGAATATGCATAATATTTTGAAATATTTTAGGAGGATTCTTTTAAAATTAAATACTTACATAACTACAGCATTGGTTACTGGATATATAAATATATTATTATAGTAAACTTACTGTGAGCAAACTTCAAAACTGAAACAAAATATTTTTATTTCCTATTTAAAATTATTATTCTTTTTCTATTGTTACTATGTGGAAGGAAAGGGGAATAGGATATTCACATTATCTACTAAACCTAAAATTTTCCCATGCCTTATTAATATATTTTAAGAATAATAAAGAAGTTACAGAAAATAAATATATTTAGGTTCTTTTTTATTTTCTGAAGAAGAATAAAGAATACATACACACACACATAAACACACAAAATTCTTTGGTAGATATTCTGGCTCACTCTCATTTAAATAATATAAAGCTACTTTCATACTCTAGAAAACTTTGAAACCATTAATTTTTAGTAATATTTTCACATGGAAGTCTAGTAGTTTTTTAAAATTCAAAGTAGTTTTCTGTTTTATTTTTCCTCTTTTGTGATCTTTTTTTTTTTTACAGTTATGACAAATGATCGTTTTAAAATAGATACTGAACTTGGAGAAAGATGTTATCCTTAAGGCTTAGAATGCTCTCTACCATGGTCATTAATTTAATTTTGATAATGCCAGGTGAACATGAGTGAATTCACTGATTTTAACTTAACATTTTAGACTTGGATATAAAGGGGAAAACTGATAATATCTCATCACCATAGACTGTACTCTTCTGTTCTTTTTATATCCCGCCTAAGAACACCAGCCCCAAAGGTGTCAGCCTATAGTGCTAACATATTGCTGCGCATGGCCCATTCTGGGACTTGGATATGTAGGCGGCCTTCAGGTTTATAGTCTGACACTCTGAAAAAGCAATCACAGTGATGTGCTAGGAAATCTAGTGAAGACGGCTTTCAGAAGGGCAGTGGAAAACCAATGTGTAATCTCTTTTATGAATGCAGTGTTTAAAAATTCCACTTGGACAATTTGATGTTTATTGTATATTTTAACAGCTATCCTCAAAGATTATTTGTTTTTCAAATGTTGCAAACTATGGGTCAAAATCCCCTTAAAATCAAAACAAAACAGTCATCTACTTTTATTGAGCAACTTTTCAAACATAACTGTGCTTAAACTCATGACGGAGGATGACTGATAAGAGTTCTTATGAGCAAATAAACATTCCCTAAGGGGTCAAAGAATTAGGAAAGTAGACTACTTAAAGACCAGTTGTAGCAAAACCCAAAGAGAAATAAATAATGCAATTTATTTCTTCATTTTGGTGTGAAATAGTACAGGCTTACAAATGCATTTGCCCAAAACTACAGCTTACCTAGGTATCCTCTTCAAAACTGACACATTACAAATTCACTCTCCTTGTAAGAACAATCTCCTAAGCACAATACATGGATGCACATACCAAATTTATCACACTGCGATTGGACTAGAAAAAGATCAAATTTTCTAATACAAATAAAGTGAAAGTGGTTCTTCCAATTTAAGCTCCATAAAACACTTATTAAAGATAAAAGCAGGTTATTTAGCAATATTGGACTCTGTGAGACGCAGTATGTGCCACAGAATGAAATAGAAATTTCAGTGATGGAAAATCATCTTCCTTCCCTCGTGATAGTATAATAACCTTTTAAATCACGTTTGACATTTGTAAGTCCAGTGAGCTAGCAGCCCGGCAAAGCCTATGTGGTAATATATGTGGTAAGCCCTTTCTGGAGCAGTAATCTCATTGCTGTGTCTAACGGCTTTCACTTCATGTGGCTGACTGGGCCCCGAGAGACTTATTTGACTCTGCCTTTCTCGAGCCACTGGTTGCTAATGTTCCCTATTATGAGGAAAGCAGAAACTCGCCTTCAGGCAATGGCCACTTGGCTAGAGGTACACCACCAGTCAACCTTCTGCTGAGCTGTTTTGTTTTCAACTATTAAATATGCACACACGTTTTACAAAGGGGGTTCTTTGTGCTTCAGAAAAAAAAAAAGACAAACAGTATGACAGTGATATTTACTCTGCCCCAATTGCTAATCTGACAAGCTCCATCTGGTGAACAGACCCTTCATCTTCCCATCCCCTAAACCTCTGAAGGAAAGTGGACACCGGTGGCATATGTCCATGGCTGGTCCTTATGCTTAATGAAGTAGAATATTTATAGGTTTAAACTTTAAGGACACCTATAAGATGTGTTGAGTTCCTCTGATGGATCAGTGGTAAACAATGCCTACAATACAGGAGACACGGGTTCAATCCCTGGATCGGGAGGATCCCCTGGAGAAGGAAATGGTAACCCACTCCGGTGGTGCTGTTGCCTGAGAAATCCCAAGAACAGAGGAGCCTTGTGGGTTACAGTCCACGGGGTCACAAAAGAGTTGGACAGGACTGTGTGCATGCCAAGTTGCTACCGTCATGTCCAACTCTTTGCAATCCTATGGACTGTAGCCTGCCAGGCTCCTCTGTCCATGGGGTTCTCTAGGCAAAGATACTGGAGTGGGTTGCCATGCCCTCCTCCAGGGTACTTTCCCAACCCAGAGATCAAACCCATGTTTCTTATGTCTCCTGCATTGGTGGGGCTGTTTACCGCTATCACCACCTGGGAAGCCCCTAGATAGGACTAACCAAAAATAAATACATAAGAGGTGTTACTTGGTGATAAGAAGGAAAGCTATTCTATTACAGCAAGCTACGGCAGTCCATTTTTTATCACTCCACGTTTCATTTGGAAACAGATCCCAGCACCACACCTCCCTTACCAAGGTGAAATGGAGATTTAATTCTTCTCAAAATATTAAAGTGCTACCTTCACGTTCCCAGAGTAACCTCACCTTATCCTTAGGTCTTGAGTCTATATTTTAATTGTCTTCCCATTTTCTCTTTCTCCCCCACTCAATTCTGAGTGATGGAAAGACAAGGAGATTAGTTTATAAGTTTGCATAGTAGATACTTTCTAACTGTTACAGGAATAAATGTACACATTTTCACTCTGTTGTAAACATGGAATATTTACATTTTCCATAGGAATAAAAATGATGGCAAAACAAACATATGAGTTGGTTATTTTTGCCTTCCATCAGCTTCATTTATCTTGTCTTTTGCTACTCATTGAACAACACATGCACTGACTGTCCACTCTGAGAAGTCCATATTCCAACATGAAAAATATTGTAGGAATCTAGTTTTTAATTCATCATGGTACTCAGTACATACAAGTTAACTTAAACTTTGCAGCAACACAGAACATGGCATGGAGGTGCTATTGTATGTTAATGTCCAGAATCAAACAAGTATCCTGAGGGAATTACCAAAATATACTTTTTGAAATTGGTAGCATAGTAAATTCCAAAAATTCTGTCTATGGAGGGATTAAAAATAAAGGCTATTGTTCATTTTAAGGAAAAAAATATAAGTGCTGCTTTCTATTAGACATTGATGAAAAAAATCTGAACATAAAAGGCACAACATTCCCTTACTCACTTGGTATTTCGTAAACAAGCAAAAAGCCAACTTTATCCAATAGGGATTTAAAGGCATCTAAGATTTTGGTTCAGAAGTGGGAAATAAATGATGAAATCTCCTTGTCCACTCTTTATGGGTCACTTTTTCAATAAGAAGGTCAAAGTCAGCTGCTATTACTGCCTTCCAAGTATATATTTCAGCTATATTAATGTATTATTTTATCTTTTTATCATTTAGAGAATATTGAGTGTATTTTCCATTAGATGCCTGAAATTACAATGTATTTTAAATCTTTCAAAATAATACAGTGACCTGGAACATAGTAGAGAATACACTTGGAAATCTGGCACTATCACCTAGATTTGGAATCCATCATAAATTTTAAGAATTTCTAGCCCAAGAATATATGCCAAATATAAAATAAAAACAGGTGTAATTGTATGTTTATTGCTTTTATTCCCTTAGCTAATAAAACTCACTTATATTTAGGAGTGATTATGAAAGATGGAGACGTTAAGCCTAACACGTATGCAGCATAGTGACAAGGAATACAGCTTTAGTCAGATCAGTCATGGTTAAACAATCGGGGCACTGTCTGCGGCACTGTTCTAAATATTTTATATAGAGATTAGTTCAGTCTTTACAATCATCCTGTGGTGCAGGTACTGTTGCTTTCCTCATTTTCTAAGTGAGAAGACTGAGGCTCAGAGAGGTCAAGTAACTTACTTGAGGACACACAGCTACCATGGGCCAAAATTGGGCAGTTTAGTTGAGTCATATGTTTGACCATCACCCTGTGTCTCTAGTAATAACCAAAGTTACAGTATTTAATGTATGTGAGAGTTGGACTGTGAAGAAAGCTGAGCACTGAAAAATTGATGCTTTTGAACTGTGGTGTTGGAGAAGACTCTTCAGAGTCCCTTGGACTGCAAGGAGATCCAACCAGTCCATCCTAAAGGAGATCAGTCCTGGGTGTTCACTGGACGGACTGATGGTGAAGCTGAAACTCCAATACTTTGGCCACCTCATGTGAAGAGCTGACTCCTTGGAAAAGACCCTGATGCTGCGAGGGATTAGGGGCAGGAGGAGAAGGGGACGACAAAGGATGAGATGGCTGGATGGCATCACCGACTCGATGGGCATGAGTTTGAGTAAACTCTGGGAGTTGGTGATGGACAGGGAGACCTGGCGTGCTGCGATTCATGGGGTCACAGAGAGTCAGACACGACTGAGAGACTGAACTGACTGCCTGACTGACAGTATTTAAAGACTGGCTTGTAAAATAAAAGACAGGTTTCATTTTAACTATCATTAAGAGTATACAGAGGGCTAGAAAAGGGAATTTTTCCCTTGACTGTTGATGTCTATTTTGCAAATGAATGGTACACAAAAACTTATTTTTGTTTCTGTTCACATGTGAATTTAGATACCCACAATTATATGTATGATAGGAAGTCATTAAATATTTGTGGAATGGACAGACTGATAAATGAATAAATACAGGGATCTCTGTATATATGTATATAATTCTGTCATTTTGGAGCCATGCATACACATGCAAACACAGAAGGAATGCAGGCCACAGAGAAATAGTCAGGAGTCACTGCTAAGTAACATTTATAAACTGCATTTTGCTAATGCAATTGATTATATTATCAGCAATGATGGGAATCTGCTTTGTACCTCTTCCAGTCACCGTTATAACTATCCTGACAATAACAATAGTAATAACAAAATTCACTGGGAAATTGGACTCTTTAAACATTATGGAAAGTGTGAATAAATGCATCTTTAGAAAATTTTATCATTTTAAATCAGTAACATAACTAAGTTTTAAAATGCATCTACTATTCAAATGTAGCTTTAAGACAAGTCCCCCAGCCTCTCTATTTAAATTAGACTGCAGCTCCTAAATTTCTCCTGTAAAGAAATTCTGGAAACACCCATTATTTAAAGTGTTAAGGTTTTAATAAAAGAAGAAAAATTGAAGCAGAAAGTAAAAGAAGTTCACATGATTTATTTTAAAAGGAAGGACTGCCACCTAAACAGGAAAATAACTAGGCTTAATATACCACAATTTATTCTTCCTCTTAAAAACAATTCGTTTTCTTTCAGCCTGCTGGCATCAGTATTTTCTGCAGCATAGCAAAGACAGAACTAAAAACTCCAAAGACTGATGTAAAACTAACCTCTTTAAAATTAGGGAGGAGGGAAGGACAAACCAGGTGGGCGTCTACATTCATGCTCCCTACATTGTACTAAATTGAATTAGAATGAATAACAATTTCTTTGGGTCCCTGCCTAAATATTTAGTTAAGAATCTGAATTGTAAGCTATTGATTACTTCAATCCTGAGTGGCTCCTCTATAGACTATATTAATTCTCTAAATAACTTGGTCTTAGAAAATACTTTGGAATATATAAGGCAGCTTTGCAAATGATAAAACTCTACGCAGAATCAGTAGCTTAAATAAGAGCAATAACAAAAATGTGACTTTGCTACTACTGTATAATATATTTAATCCTGTACCAATTTCTCTTTGGCTGTGAATCTGTGCTAATCTGCAAAAGTGATTAAGGTTACAGCATATGCACTGGTGTCCATGTTGTGTATATATATGACATGTATGACAGATTTGTATGTTTACGGAAGAAAGAATGAGGAGTTCTCTTTTTAAGTATGTAAATATGATGAGTGCTATAGAAATATTTGCATTCCACATTTATTTCATGACTGCCTTCTTTGGTGTCACGCAGGCTTAGGATCTCTCAAGTAACTTGGAGTTCTTATCTCCCTTCTTTTACTTCCATCTAGTTGACAGACCTCGCCTGCTATTCCTCTGAAGGGTCTTCTGTATCATAATCTTTACACCTACTGCGGATTCCACCACTAAGTCACTTCAGTCACATCCAACCCTCTGTGACCCCATGGACTGCAGCATGCCAGGCTTCCCTGTCCTTCACTACTAACTCTCTATAGGCCTGAACTAGTCTTGCAATCACACCCTGCCCCTCCTAGAGACTCTCATTCTTTATTCTCTCCAAATCGACCTTGACTCCCTCCTAAGTTGCTTCACCTAAATAAAACACCTCCCAATACTAACCTTGCCATCTGGATCTCTTTCAGTCCCGCAACCCCCCTCCCCCCTGGCAATTTCAATAGCAATTTGAGCATTCTTAGCCCAGTCTGGGACTTCCCTGGTGGCTCAGTCGGTAGAGAACCTGCCTGCAATGTGGGAGACCCAGGTTCGAACCCTGGGTTGGGAAGGTCCCCTGGAGAAGGAAGTGGCAACACACTCCGGTATTCTTGCCTGGAGAATCCCATGGACAGAGAAGCCTGGCAGGCTGCAGTCCATGGGGTCGCAGAGAGTCGGATATGACTGAGCGATCACACACACAACACACACAGCTCAATTTCTAGGTTTTTCTGTTGCTGTTGTTCTTCAGCTCCCGTCATGTCTGACTCTTCGAGACCCCGTGGACTGCAGCATGCTAGGCTTCCCTGTCCTTCATCATCTTCCGAAGTTTGCTCAAGCTCATGTCCATTGAGTTGATAATGCCATCCAACCATCTCATTCTCTGTCGCCCCCTTCTCCTCCCCTCTTCAATCTTTCCCAGGATCAGGGTCTTTTCCAATGAATCAGCTCTTTGCATCGGGTGGCCAAAGCATTGTAGTTTCAGCATCAACATCAGTCCTTCCAGTGAATATTGGGAATTTTAGGTTAGCCTAGATCTAACTCCAGCTTTTTTCTCAACCTTGTTTTAGATAATATTTCACAATTCAGTGAAACAGCACTAATTTTATTCAAGCATGCCTCTCTTTTTTGCTCATTCTAAAATGCTTTCTATTCCCTGCCATACACATCCTACTTAGCATTAAGTACATAGTTCAAATTCTACTTTTTTCCATGAAATTCCCTTAATTCTGTATTTCAACACCCCCACCTTCCCAGATTCCTAGTCGCTAATATAGTAACACTGAAGTAGATGTTAGAGCACAATTTTCATAATTGGTGTTTTTCTTTAATTATATATAATATATAATGTGTGTGCATATATATCTATCTTCGGTGCTAACTGTGGCACCGTAAGGGCATAGTCGCTTACACCATCTACCCCACAGTGCCAAGCATGCTGCCATGCATACGGGAGTGAATGCATGAAGAATGATGACTTTATCCCTAACAGGGAAACAAAACTGAACTCAAGTCTTCTGAAGCCCCATCAAAGTGTTCCGTTCACTCCTCTGCCGAGAGTAACTTGATATTTAGTCAGCTGTGACTGCTAAGAATATGATATCTTCACAGTGTCAAATAATCTTCATTATAATTTTCCATGATCAATCTAAATCTTTCTCACTGCAATTCAGTCTCCTTATATGCTGCCCTGGTCTAAGGGCAGCAGAGAGAAAGCAAAAGGCCTGTAAGTGAAGCAGTCTGAACCCTAGGCCTACCTCTCAAAAGTTTCTTAGCTTGGCAAATCACTTAGTCTTATTTTTCTCATTTGTTAGATGAAGGATTTGGGCTAGATGGTTCAGGAGTTCATTTCTAGCTCTGAAATTTAGTGGAGGTAAAAGGCATTATCTAACCAACTTTGACCTTTTGAAAATCATTTTATATGCCTGAGTTCCTATGGATTATTATTAAAATGATCCTCTGGTCTCCCTGGTGCTAGCTGGTATGGTTCTAACACTCATTCTGAGCTTTAATTTTCAAACTTTGCTTGCGTATTGCTCAATTCATGCTAAGAATGTCCCTACATCTGTGTCATAGTCTTCAGAATTTCCCTAGAATTCTTCATCCAAAAGGCTTCATTTCCCTATCACTGATTTCTTTGATGGTTCTAATGCAATTTGCTATTTGGTTGAGGAGGCAGGACTTTGCTGAATAGCCCAAGCAAGCATAATGCCATGCTTCCTAGGGCAGTCTTCCATTGACAAGCTCCTTCATAGATGGCCTGGCTTTTCAGCCTTCTTGGCACCTGTCCAGTGACTCTCTGCTCCTTCTGACCTTTATAATTATGTGTCTTCATGTCAGTATGCTTTCTATTTCACGGTCTACTTTTCTCCTTTCTACCCATATTCAAGGTCTATTTCCTTCCCTTTCTGTTCTGCACAAATTTCTCCTACTTTTTTTTTTTTCCTATTTCTTTGTCTTCCCTTAAATGTATAGATTCTGACTGTTAACTGAAGTTAAGAAAATCAGAGGCTTTGACAAAATTGGGTGGACCTGACATAAATGTGTGAAAATAATCAGAACCAAGTGATGGAAGTACAAACATTTAACATTAGATCCTAGATGACAGACTATTGAAAATGCAACGTGGCAAATGTGATACAGTCTATGGCAAACTTCCAGGACAGGCAGGGATTCTGTCATCTCATCACCACACGTTCTGGAAGCTGTTTCCTTTCATTGAATCTGCCCTGAAAGAACTTATCTCTATTCTGTGAAGAGAGTACACTTAGACAAACACCAAGTTCATTTTAACTTGCCCTCATTTCCAAAGCACCATGATTCCAGTTCAGCCTGCAAATCAATATGCCCAAATTTCCATTAAATTTGAAGAGATGCATCCAGTGGATCAGTGATTATTAACTCTGGTTAAATATTAGAATCAACTATGGAACCGCAAAAATTATGCTCACACATCACCCCTAAATTTACTGATTTGAGCTTGGACATCAGTATTAATAAAGATTTTCCTCCAGTAATTAAGCATCTTGGTTTCTACCCAAAGCAGCTGACAACTTATATCCAAACAAAAACCTACACACAAATGTTTACAGCAGCTTTATTCATAATTGCCAAAACATGGAAGCAACCAAGATCTTCTTCAGTAGGTGAATGGATAAATAAAGTATGATACATCTAGATAATGGAATATTCTGCTAAGTCGCTTCAGTCGTGTCCGACAATGTGAAACCACATAGACGACAGCCCACCAGGTTCTGCCGTCCCTGGGATTCCCCAGGCAAGAACACTGGAGTGGGTTGCCATTTCCTTCTCCAATGCATGAAAATGAAAAGTGAAAGTGAAGTCGCTCAGTCGTGTCCAACTCTTCGCGACCCCATGGACTGCAGCCTACCAGGCTCCTCCATCCATGGGATTTTCCAGGCAAGAGTACTGGAGTGGGTTTCCATGCCCTTCTCCAGGGCATATTCCCAATCCAGGGATCGACTCTGTGTCTCTTTATGTCTACCTGCATTGGTAGGTGGGTTCTTTACCACTAGAGCCGCCTAGGAAGCCCTGTGTGGGCAGGGGGTGTATGGAAAATCTCTTTTCTCTACTCTTAATTTTACTTTGAAACTAAAACTGCTCTAAAAATAAAATTCATGTATATATATATATACATACATATATATATATATATATATGTTTCTGATGATTGTAATGTGCAACTAAATTTAAAAACTTGCTGCAGTATATAGTCCAGCTCAGATCTGCCTTTGGTGGGTGGGAGGCCAAAAGGGTAGGAGGCTTGTCCAATGATTGTTTAAGAGACATTTTGATATTTTTATACATTTTCCAGCTTTGTTGTAACTTAAGACTGAAAAAAAAAAGAAAGCCTTCAGTTTCCTTAATGACTCTTGATCTCAAAAAAGTACTCTTATTCATTTGAAGGTACAGAAAGGTCAAAATATGCCAGAAGAAAAAAAAAAAAGAGCAGTCAACCATGTTTTTGGGGGAGAAAAAGGTGTGTGTGGGGAGGGGACAAGTCTAGGGACAGACTTGAATGGCTGCGCATTACTGTGCAGGAAAGACCTAAACCTCTACTGCGGTCCACAGAGCCCCGCATGACCTGCTGCGTCTTTCCCAGCCCTTCGGTCTCCTGCTGCACACACCTCTCCCTTGCTTCCCTCTCTCAGCAGCCACTCAGCAGTACCTGACCTCTGAGCTTTATTAAGATCCTGCCAAGCTTCACCTTGCCAGTGGTCTTCTCCATCTTCCTAGAATGTCTCCACAACAGTTCTCATACTTTGCTGCACATTATAAACACCTGGGAGTATTCTAAAACTCTCAGTGCCCAAGGTCCTACTCTGAACAATCAAATATGATTTTCTAGAGGTGGGACCCAGGCATCAGTAATTAAAAACATTTCTTCAAGAGCTTATGATGGGTGACACAGCATGCGACCTAGTGTTTTAATTTCCTCAGCTCATCTGCTTAACCTCTAATCTGACTTCCAGGTCTCTGCTAATTTTCACTTCCTAAGGAAACCTTCTACAATTCACAATCTGTTCTAATACCTCTATTGACGATTTCATGGCATCAAACACCTTCCTTCGCATAACAGTGCTAATTTTACATTTACTGGTTGGGGCTATAGTCTCTATCCCAAACTCTGAATGAGACTTTACAATCTATATAGCCAGCGACGATGCTGATTTTGTTAACAAGAGTTATCTCCAGTCCCACAACAACAAAACTTAACAAACTAAAACAAAATTTGCCTATGTACAGAGTCTTTGATTCACTTCATGTATAGATTCAATATATCAGTTGGACATCACAGAGGTTCATTAGGGTGCTATATATATATATATATATATATATTGATAACTTTGCTTCTAATCGTTAGTGATACTTTTGCTGGATCTGATTTCACTGGTAAAATGATATTCTCTGTGATAATATAATACAGTGTTATTGCACTTTTCAATTCTGGACCCAAGGTATAATCATTTGTATGCACAGGCTTAACTCGTCTCTAGTCTTTTTTATTTTTTCTCGAGTATAAATGTATGCAATCCACTAATTGTAGATCCACTCTAACACATTCTGTTAATGCAGTTGTTCAGGAAAAGTGTGATTACATTTTTTGTTTGGGTGTATTTTGTAAGAAATCTGCCACGTTGAAAATTTCCTCAGCTGTTGGTTTACAGAGGGTGTCAGACCTGTGGGCTGTCACATGGTCAAATAAGGAAAATAGAACATCAGGCATGTTAATTAGTATTGCATAAGCCCAGCCATAATGAAGCCTACTGCTTTGCAGTGGCAGTTACCAGGAGACCCAAAGCCTATACCATTCTTCCTTCTGTGAAAAAAAAAAATTAAAATTAAAAAAAAATTTTTTCCCCCAAAACTTATATGCTTCTAAGAATGCTGGCATGTAAATGCTGGACTGAAATGCTTGCCACATTAATGTTTTTGTTTTATGCTGATATCTCTCTACTTTTCAACTTCCCTATCCATTACCATCATCCTTTCCACACACACATTTTTACTAACAACTGTTCATCTGATTCTTGCCATCTAAACTAGCTCTCACAATTTCTAAAAACAATTTCATGCTCAGTCAGTTTTGCAGTCTGTATATGATGTTAGTGTAAAAAAAGAGAAAGAACAAAATTCATCACTACACACATAAAATGCCCTGTTCTTCAATAAACCCAAGAACTAAATGGGAAACCTAACAGTTTCTCATGAACCTAAATTACTGTATACCACGATACCAGTTTTAATCAAATCTGGGATGACTGAATGAGGATCTAATAGCCAAATGCCAATTTTATACATAATACTGTCACTAATCCTAAAGGAAAAATAAGTAAAGACAACAGTACATAGTTATCTGACCAGTTTCATTCATGCTTATGTTAATTCAACTCAAAGTTTTCAAGGAACAATGACTGTCAATTAAGTTAAATCATACTCTAGGGAGAGGTCTTCTGAACATGTGGATTACAATCTGCAAAAGAAAAACAAGATATCAAAGCACTTCATTGATCTGAATTGCAGTTATCTCTTAAAATGTCATCTTTAGGAAAATCTAGGACTGGCTCCTCTCAAATATCTAAAATCCTCTTAAAACCCTCTGGTACATATATATAGTCATTTGCTGAATGTTTCCTTATTCTAATGAAATGAACAGTTTGTATTCTGATAGTCTTAAACATGTGAAAGACATACATTGCTTCAAGATTTGAGCAAGGAAAATACGTTTGAAGTACATGGGGATGATGGATTTCAAAATAATTTCAACTTTGTTTTTTAAATGAGAAGGGAATGTATCACAAAATTAAAGAAAAATGGATTGTTGGTTTCAAGCAATAAGTACTGCAAACTAGATTCAGAAATCTATTGAAAGATAATGTTAAAACAACGTCTGGGGCTTCCCTGGTGGTCCAGTGGTTAAGAGTCCACTGGTAACGTGGGGACACTGGTTTGACCCTTGCTCCAAGAAGATCTCACATGCCATGGGGCAACTAAGCCTATTCATCACAACCACTAAGCCCGTGTTCTAGAGTCTGTGCTCTGCAACAGGCAAAGCTGCCACAATGAGAAGCCCACAAACCACAACTAGAGAAAGCCCGCACACAGCGACAAAGACCCAATGCAGCCACAAATAATAAGCAAAAAAAAGAAACTAATTTAAAAAAGCAATATTGCCAGTTTGAAAAGCATGTTGCAATTCCACTGTATGTTTTGTGAGGGCACAAATCTCTAAAGAGAGCATATACACATAGAGGAGTTGGTGGGTGCTTATGTGGAAATGAGAATGTGTGCTAGTGTGGACAGCTTACTTAAATTCTCCTGGGTTTATTTCAAGACTAGAAGGGATTGTATGATGAATCGATTTCATAAAACAATGGCATATGAACTCCAGATGTAATGCTTTTGCACTTTGTATAATAAGCAGAGGGATTTGTCAAAACAGCCCTCCTTTCTAAGAGAGCCCAAATGAACAGCAACCTCTCTAGTTAATCTGTTTAGAATTCCAAGTTGTCTTTCACTTGTACAAAGGAATCAAGAGTGAAACCATTTGCATTTATCTTAGTGGCCTATTACTCAACATCTGGTAAAATCCAAAGTTCTGAACGACAGTTTAAACAAACTCCTGGCTAGAAAGCAACAAATAAATTTAAAAAATTGGGAATGCTTCACATATTTTTCAGAGTATACTTCAAGAACAATAGACTAAATATTTACTCAATACACTTATGTGAAGGATAAGGAAAAATGACATAGGAAAAGTGGAAAAACAATTTTTAGCACAGTTCAATACATAAATATCATTTGAAAAGTTCCTCTCAAAGCTACAGAAATAATTATCAGAATAGTCTATATCCATGATGTCCAGAAGGCAATTTTATAGTATTTGCAAAGTTATTCAGTTAAAAAATGGCACTTCCCCATAATTTCATATTTCTACACTTCCATAACTTCTTTGGGTATTTTAATTCACTTTATTTATAAAAATGGAAGACCTTAAGATATATGACTCACTTAATGAAACATAGTATAAGATAATATGTACAACAAACTACCATAAGCCTCAAAAGTATATGAATATGCACATATCATTCACATGCATTAATGGAAATTTGTACAAAAAAAGCAGCCTCATTTGTTACTTCTGAGAAAAGAATGGGATGCTTCTGGCTTAGCATGACCAAGAGACTTCATTTCCTTCAACAGCCTTTATATTTTTTGGTTTTGTACTAATAGAGCATTTTCTTTTAAAATATAAAGTCTAATTTTAAAATATATTTGACTTCCACTATAAACACAGGTTTCAGTTTAAGATCTTTTTGTCTTATCTTCAAGGAACATGTATTACATTTTGGGAAAACGAATAATATGTACATAAAAAATAAAATTCAAACAAAAGTTTGGAAAATAGCACAATGAGTGTTTAATATGGAGCAAAAGTGATCTATGAGTCTCATCAAGGTCATGATGCCTTAAGTAGTTAAGAAAAGACTTCAGGTAAAACTGAACATTGTAGGATTTATAGAGAAAGAAAAATAAAAGGGCAATTCTGTCAAAACTTACAATATTTGAAGAACCATACGGAGACAACGTTGCCCAAAACTGAGTCCCATCTGACTACAGAGGGGTGTGTGTGTGTGTGTGTGTGTGTGTGCATGCACGTGGGTTGGTGGACTCTGTGTGACTGTGGAGAGAAAGATGCATGTGAGTGTGTAAGTGTTGGAATAACATGAATACATGGGATGGCAGAAGACTTTTTTTTTTTTTAATTCTGAAAGCAGGACAAGTGGTTGTACTTATTCGGTTTCTCTCTTTTTCTCTCCTTTCTTTTTCTTTTATTTTTCCAACAGTTATTTTTAAACTCAATTATTAATATACCTACAGTTAAGTTCCCATATCGTAATCACTCATGTGAATAAAGATATACAAAGAGAACATATCCATGTAAACTGTACCTACAGGAAAGGACCTACAACATCGTCAGCCTCCCAGAAGACCTTTATCCCACATGCACACACCGGAAACGTAATCAATGTTCTCTTCCATCACCAAAGATTAGTTTTGCTAGTTGTGGAACTTTAATTAAAGAGGATCATGTGTGCGTGAGTGCTAAGTCGCTTCAGTCATGTCCGACTGTGTGACCCTATGGACTGTAGCCCACCAAGCTTCTCTGTCCACGGGATTCTCCAGGCAATAATAATGGTGGGTTGTCATGCCTCCTCCAGGGGATCTTCCCAAACCAAGGATCGAACCCAAGCCTCTTAGGTCTCGAACCCAAGTCTCTCAGGACTCCTGCATTGGCAGGCGGGTTCTTTACTGCAGGCGCCCCCTGGGAAGCCCAAAGATGATTATATCATGTGTGTTTTTCTGACATGGCTTCTTCCCCTTATGTCTGTAAGATACATCTGTGTTGATGCATGTGGCAACCCTTGACACAAAAAAAGGTTAATCTTGAACTCTTTGGCTAAATAATTACAAATATTCACTTCCCAAAGTATAAGGCAAGGAAGCATGGTATGGTTCACTAGGCATTAAGACCTTTGATTTGTACTGTTTCCTACAATTTACACTGCTACATTTTTCTTATTTCATTTGCCCTTTACAGTAAACTAATAATCTATTAGAAAACATGATTATTATATTATTACTATTATTTTACAGATAAGGAAGTACAGATTGGAGAGTTTACATTACTGACTGAAGATCTTATTTAAAGAGCAAGTAAGGAGTAAATTGGGACTTCCCAGAGCAGTTAATTGTCATTCGCACTCAGAGCTTCCACTCTCAAAGTCGATGACCTTAATACAAAACCACATTACCTCCATTATTTATTTTGAACTTTTTGTTTTGTATTGGGGATTAGTCGATTAACAATTTTATGATAGTTTTAGATCCCCCAAATTCCCCTATTTAAATAGAGAAAGTGAAAGAACTACAATAATATACAAAACTATACAATAATATAGTTTAAGGTCTATTTCTCAGCTTCCATGAATCAGCATTATTCCTTAGAAAATACGATGCTAATGCTGACACTATGGGGCAGGCCTTTTCCTAAAAGTTTATATTATTCCATTTAATCATCATAAAAGCCACGTGAAGCAGTTACCATCATTATCTTTATTTTACAGATAAGGAAAGTAAAGCCCAGCGAGGTAAGAAAACTTGCCTGAGGCCACACAGAGTGCCAGTGTATCTGGGCTCATAAACTTCTCTCATAAAGAGCTAGATAATAAATACTTTAGATGTTGTGGGCACTATGACTACTCTCCTTTACAATCACAGCACAAAAACAGCCATAGACAGTAAGTAAATTAATGGGCATGGCTGTGCTACCATCAGACCTTATTTCCAAAAATAGGTATTGGGTCAAATTCAGCCCACTGGCTGTAGCTTGCTGACTCGGGATATGCTGACTCATAGAATGCTTGAAAATACCATAATGCAAATTCTAAGTAAAACTTAATTCATGAGTGAAGTTGTAGAAACATTTGCAAGATACAAAAATCAAAATATGTACCAAAAGCATAATACAGCTGATCTCAGAAGCCTAAGTTAGCTAGATTCCATATTAATAGTGATTCCACAGTGGGGCACTCAGACAGCAGCGTTAAGTGCAGCGTCAAGACAGAATCAAATGACAAGTGCAAATGAGTTTCCTCAACAAAAAGTTAACCTTTATGTTTCCTCTTTTACTTTACATGTGGAACAATCTTTATTCAAGGACTTGAATAATCAGAGTTGTAAAAACATTACATTATGCAGTGTAGGCAAAGCCTGGGTTTCAATGATCTAGGAGTTAGTAAAGAAAACCAGTCAGGTAGGTTCAATAGCCCCAAATGAATACAGCAAAATTAAAATTCATGAGCATATTGTCATCTTTAATTTAAATATGTGACTTTTACCATTTTTACAGAGTGGTTGGTTTGTGTATTTTCCATTTAGAGATGAAAATGTGCCCTTCCTCATATTTTTAAAGAGTCCCAATAATGAAATCTCTGTCATCTTTGTAAATTGTATGATTTGCTTGTCCTTGTCTTAGAATCCAGTTTATTTTTAAAACAAATATTCTGAAAATCTTTGATACTGCATTCAGCAATCCATCTGCTCCAATGTAAATTCTTTCAAGTGCAGGTGGCCTGTAATGTTGTGTGAGAGCAATTAATGAAGTTTTGAATCTCTTTTGCTCTTTCACGCTCGGCTGAATGGTAAAAAGGGGTTATCATCTTTAATTTTCCAGCTTCACAGTATACACAATTAGATATTTCCATGCATTTTCATTTCCCTTTTAGATACATATATTATACGTGTTTTATCTGGTTGTTCTAGATATAGACCAAATAAACTTGCCAATGGTTTTCAGGATGGATGAAAAAGTTAATATCTAGTAGAGGTTTATTAATAATGCTTTTAAAAAGTTTAAAGAAAATATTTCAATCTGCTAGATTGTCACTTAGATTCACAAGTTTACAAAAGCAACTAAAAGAAGCAGAAAGCTTTTTTCGTGAATATCAGTTGTTTAATGAAAAATTCCAAAATTTTACATTTGCTGTTTCATTTAGTATATACTTTTCTTCATACACTAGTAAATCTTTCACTCTAGTTAAATAATACTTTAATGGTTGATTTATAAATTATTTGATTAGACTCCCAATTTTCCGATTATCATATTAACTCTGAGCTTAATGACTCAGAATAAATTATACTTATAATACAATGTATTTATGAAAGTTTACGACCTTATTTGTGTAGATATACTTACAGTGTTTTGCTAAGTGCATCGAGAATTCATTTATCTGACAATAAACTTACATTTTATAAGGTACCAATGGTTGTAGATAACTTTGTATATATCACATCTGTTTCTATTTACCTTTAATACAGAGTTTGTGTTTCTAGTTTACCAGGAGAATCATTAAGATCTATTCTGTTTTTATAGTAATAATTGTGGAAGCATAGTAAATATTTAAGATCAAATAGTAGAATCTCTAAAGAATGTGGCCCATGGAATAAATCTTGTCATTCTGACCACTTAGTTAAATTTCATCTACACCAGTTAGTTATCATCACCAACAATATTATAGTCTATGTGGTGCTGGTGGTTTTGTCACTAAGTCGTGTCTGACTCTTGCAACCCCATAGACGGGTAGCCCACCAGGCGCCTCTATCCATGGGGTTATCCAGGCAAGAATACTGGGGTCGGTAGCCATATCCTTATTCAGGGGATCTTCCTGACCTAGGGATCGAACTCCAGTCTCCTGCATTGCAAGCAGATTCTTTACTGACTGAGCCACCAGGGAAGCCCATATTAGAGTCTATACACTCCTAAAAATTATATAAAAACAATGTCTTCATGTTTTAATTCAGCTGTTTAAAAAATCAGTCATAAAAGGAGGAAAAATCAGCAGAAATATAAAGAACTCTAATAGTTGACTCTAATAGCTTGCAAAATATGTATACTTCTAAAGATATTTCTAATACTTTTTTCTTTATTTTTAACTATATTTAATGGAAAGTTAATCTTAACATGATAGGCTTCCCAGGTTCAGTGGTAAAGAATGTGCCGGCCAAGCAGGAGACAAGGGTTTGATTCCTGGGTCGGGAAGGTCCTTTGGAGAAGGAAATAGCAACCCACTTCAGCATTCTTGCCTGGAAAATCCCATACACAGAGGAATCTGGCAGGCCACAATCCACGAGATTACAAAAAGTCAGATACAACTGAAAGACTGAGCATTCACAGAGAATCTTAACATACAGACTTAGAATTGTCTGTATGTTATGTATGTATGTTATGTCTGTGTGTCTGTATGTATGCCTAGCTGCAGACTTGCTAAACTGCAGTTGGAAAAATTCTGCACTAAACTGTTTATAAGAAAAACTTTTGCTCCTTTGTTTTTGTGAAAATACAATTTTTTTAAAAGTTAAAGTATGGGATTTAACAGAAGAAAGAAAGGTTGAAATGTCCTCAGGGAATCAACCTAAACGGCAAATACAGTCTGGATAGTTCAAGCCACCAAGTGCTGGTTTGGGGCTAATCCACTGTCAACTGAGGTCCTGCTCATATGGAAAATGAACAATTGCAAGCCTCTTCTGCTAGGAATGCATAGTCAACCACTGAATGGCTGCTCTTTTGAATAGGTTACATGGGAAAGTATAAGCACAACCCATAACATCCTTTGTACTTAGAAATGTCTAATACATAGAAATGTCTTTTAATAGTAGGCTTCCCTTGTGGCTCAGATGGTAAAGAATCTGTCTGCAATGCAGCAGACATGTGTTTGATCCCTGGGTCAGGAAGAGCCCCTGGAGAAGGAAATGGCAATCCACTCCAGTATTCTTTGCTGGAGAATTCCATGGACAGAGGAGCCTGGCAGGCTAGTCCATAGGGTCGCAAAGAGTCGGACACAACTGAGCGACTATCACTTACTCACTCAAAACATTCTGCCTAACCTGACACCTGATAATACATATAGCTTTACATTCAACTTGATTTCTCCAGAGATATTGATTGTTTCATGACATTTCATATTGTTTCCTAAAACTAGAATACCTCTTATGTTTCTGTTCTACTCAGTTGTCACTTGCCTAGTTCCTGGGGCTAATGTTAGGCATGCCTTCATTTTGTTTCTTAGTTACTTTGATTGGTTTAATTTTGATCAGTGCACAAAAGACTGGCATTAGACACAGGAGAAATGTACCAAAAAAGGAAGAGTCATGACAAACAAAGAAAACGAAAGAATCTAAAACACACAGCATCACACTGTTGGCAGGAATTTCATGTGACAGCTTAAAATTATCTTATTTTCTAGTATTGGGTTATAACCAAAACTAGTATGGGAAAAGGCATGTCAGTCATTTTATAATTGTGTCAGTTTGATCATTCCTCTTAATTATAAGATGGTAATGAACTTACAAGTTAAAGAGTTTATTAGAAGAAAGTACATAACATTTCAATAAGCCAAGTCAAATCAGTCCTTAGCTGCTTACTGGATTTTACAGGGTTAACCAAACTAATAAAAGACATGATTTCTCTAGCTGGAAAGATAAAGCATTCACATATTTATCAAATATGGATTTAAATTAGCTATAAATGGAGATAGAAATGGCAACCCACTCCAATATTCATGCCTTGAAAATTTTATGGAGCCTGGTGGACTATGGTCCATGGGGTAGCAAAAGAGTCACACACAATTTAGCAACTAAACAACAACAAAAACCAATTTGTTGGGAATGTAATAAATCAACCATAAATATTGTATGAATTCAGCCATAGAAAATATCATTGTGGCCCTAGCAAGCTGGGTAAGGTTTTATAGCAGAAGATTTGTTTGCCAAAATATGTAGGTGATGGCAGAGAAAACTTTGATGATCATGCATTTATGGAAAACATAAGAAATAGCATAGAAACCAGATGAGAATGGAACATCTCAGGAAAGGTGAGCAAGACAGATACTTTGTACTGAAGAACAACATTCAGTGCTTAAAGATTTGAGATCATATGTAATGGTTAAACAAGACTTTTTACAGGCTGTTAATAGAGGAAGAAAATAAACTACATAGAGTAATACTTTGCTTTATTTTGCTTATACTATATGGAGGCAAATATATTCACACTATTTAAAGCAAATACATAGGATAGTTTTCTCTAATCTCAGTGGTCTTTCACTCTTCATTAATAATTGAATGTCTGCGTGAGTGTGACACCAAAATTCAAACAACCCCCCAAAGTACAATTAAACATACAAAACAAATTAAGGCTGACTCATAATACTGTAATGCACAGCACAGCATATACTTCATAGAAAAAGGCAGATACAGAATTTTTTTCTTAATGGTGCTATTTTCATCCACACTGAAGTCACAATAAGTAGAAAGTATTTAACTCTGTGTTCTTAATGTTTAAGAAAATACTACATCAAAAACAAGATTCCAAATGTTAATATGTGTATTCATTTTGCCTTACGTTAGTCATTTAACTGAAAAAAAGAAAAAATTATTCAGATCTGGACAGGTCCACTAAGGTTTTGACTATCTGCATGTTAAAAATGCATATGCATGAATTCTAAAGTAATCATTATGAACACACCCCACAAGTTAAGTAGAATTTTCTACTATGCATATTCAAAATGTCTTTTTCAAATGCTAATTTGTTAATTACAAACTTTTTCTTGAGCCTAACTAAACTCATAGACTTCACTGCAATCATTTGCATAATGTTTCCTACATAAGCAATGCTGTCATTAAGTTACTGAAAATTTTCAAATGAAGAGTACATTTTATTAAACCCAAAAGAATTAAATTTGTTATTGAGGGCAATTATATTCAGAAATATATATATAAAGTTCTGAAAACTTAAGCATTTAAAACATAAATGAAACACTCCACTCACTTTATATTGTGGTAACGTGTGTAAGACATTTTCAGTTTTCATAGAGCACTATTTAATTATCCTTCACACCTTTCACACCAACAAATAATCAGGAGAATCATTTAAAATATTGGGGTCTGGAGTCTAAGGAATATGATTAGGGTCTCTGAACTTTGCCTCCTTTTCAGTAAAAGTGTTGCTGTATGTGTGATGATGATTTAGTTAATAATTAACTAATACCAGCTGTTATGATTATGACAATTATAGCTTCAAAACTGCCAACTCAGAAGTTCTGAGTTTAAGCCATGTTTCTTTATGTCTTTTTTAGCCCCAGTGGCTTTTCAGTTTTTATATTTATTGCTAATATCTCCACAAATGGGAAGATAGAAAGACACTGAAAAAAGAGTAAAACAAATTGGTTAACTCTTATTTATACAATCTCTCATTATAATCATCAGTAAAATTAGCTATTAAAACCAGTTTTAAACATACAGTTTGGATACTACTTATGAAGAAAATACGGATAATACAAATATAGACTCTATAGGTTTATTTTGAGGACAAAATTAGAAAATGTATATAAAGTTTATAGCACTGTACCTGGCTTCTAGTAAGCACTTTTATATGTAATAATAATTCATAAATTCCAGTCATCCATGTATCCACTTATATAAATTATTCTAATTTATAAAATTAGTATCTATGTTTTTATTATATTTATTTCTGAGTAAAACTATCCTTTGGCTCAGGATATAATCCCTAAATACACATCTATTTAAAGGATTTGGAGGTGACATCAGTTATATATAGCAGTACTAGGAAGCCTAGAGTTGGACACAGGATACTCATATCACCATTAACATAGCTAAAGTCTACAGGAGATACTGGAGTTGATCATGACAGACACCCTCAATCTGTCATCATGGCTTTTTCCATAGGTTTACATGGCCCTTCATTTAGGGAACAAATATAAACACTAAATATGTCAGTTATAAGAGCCAACATCTAAACTCCTTGTTAAATAAAAGGAAAATTTGATTCTCATATCTTCCCATCTTGCATTCTTCTAAGTGGTATAATTATTGGCGTTTTAGAATACTAAAGAAAGATCCCTCTGCATGAGAATGTGTCTTGACTATAGGTATCTCCTTATACTGACAGAGCATGCATTCTGAACAGAGTGGGGAAAGCGGTATCAACCCCAAAGGGGCAAATATTTTCTCATTCCAGAGTGGAGTGCAAATGTACTTTTTATATATAAAGGTACAGACAGACAGCACATAAACAAATATAGTTTTTATCTGTACTATTAAAATTTCATGGGGATGTGCTGTGTTTAGTCGCTCATATGTATCTAATTCTTTGTGACCCCATGGACTGTAGCCCGTCAGGCTCCTCTGTCCATGGGATTCTCCAGGCAAGCATACTAGAGTGGGTTGCCATGCCCTCTTCCAATGGATCTTCCCAACCCAGGGACTAAACCCAGGTCTCCTGTGTTCTAGGCAGATTCTTTACCATCTGAGCCACCAGGGAAGACCATATTTAGAAATTTTGCTAGTATGTTTAGAAATGTTTGCAATCTCCCCAGAGATTGTAAAATCAATCTAAATTATATAATGGGTAACTAGCACATAAGCATGTTTGCCAACTCACAGAGTATTTCAATAGCACCACAAAGTAGGGAAAAACAATTAGATGTCATCATTTAGAAAATATATGTTTTAGTTTGGTTTAACAGCTTCATATAGATAAAGTAAAAAAATCCCAAAAAACAAAGGTGATTTAAAACAGCCTTTCCAAATACCACATCACTTTTCATGTTTCTAGAGCCAAATTAAGAAAAATAATTTTTAGAATATATATTTTTATCATATTGTATACCACACTATAAGTAGTGGTTTTAAAATTGTTAATGGGGGGGGAAGTACTTATTAAAAAGTATATGATAATGCTTAAACACATCTATTTTCCCAAAACAATTTAAAGATGCCACATCATGAAATTTATTCTCATCTATTTCACCTCCATTCCTATGATACTTATTTTGTTTTTAAAGATGGAGGATATTTTAAAACATTAAAATAAACCTAAATCATAGAATATTCATTAGGTAGCCATCCATGCTGTAACATATTTCAAAGTAACAAAGAAGTGACAGGTACAATTGTTTCTCAACCTTATGACAGAAAGGTTTTTCTAGTTTTAAATGACAATTTTAAAAATTTTATTTTCATGAGTAAATATAAAACATTCTACCAATATATACAAGTGTAATTTTAATAGGTGGTTAACACAGCCCATCTGCCAGGAAATAAAAAGCCATTTAAAAGACTAAATCTAGAAAAAATCCTGCCAAGTTATTTGGCTTTGTGCTTCTTAGACAATAAAAAAGAAAAAAAAGAAGAAGAAAAAGACAGACCATATGCTTCCTAAATATCCCACAACACTTTATATGCAAATTTGGATATGAAATGTATTTTACATGCACTTGTGTGATAAATGTTTCTTAGAAAAAGGTGTTTAATTTTGGCTAAACATTTATACTTCAATTTATCCAACTCAAATGCTTAAAAAGAAACCAGAGGCAAAATCAAACCAAACAAAGCTAGGATTTTATTAGGGTTATAAATGATCTTAATAATAACTTTATTAATAAACTCAGTATAACTTTAATTTATGGAAAAAATCAGAAAAAAATGTCAAATTATTTAGATGAGATTTACACCAAAGTGAAATAATATTTTTTAAAACTTTTTTGGATATAATTTCATGTAAGAAAATTGACAAATTTTAATAAAGAATTGGATGGTTCTTGAAATATATGATAGTCATATAATTACTACCACACTCATGATGTGATACAGAATATTTCTATAACAGCCCAAAATTCCCTCTGATCTTTGCAGTTATTCTCTCCCCTAAACCCATCGCTGAAATGATTATCAGCTTCCATTAATACAGTCTTTACCTTTTCAAAAATGTATATAAATCAAACCATGAAGCATATAATTGTTTCAATCAGGCTTCTCTAAATTAGTATGTTTTTAAGAATTCTTCATTTGTGCTAGTAAACCATTCTTTTTATTGATATGTTATAACCCACTGTATGCATAGAACAAACTGCAAACTTATTCACCAATTTATGGATATTTGGGTTATTTCCAGCTGTTCACTATGACTATTAAGGTATTATTGCAATATTCATGAACAAGTGTTTGTGCAGACATATATCATCATTTGTCATGGGTAAATATCTACGAATTGAAATGTTGAATCATATGGTAAGTGTGCACTTAGCTTTATGAGAAACTGACAAATTTCTGAACTTTGCCATTTGCATTCACAACAATGTATGGGAGTTCCAGTTGCTCCAAATTCTCAACACCATTTGATATTGTCAGTCTCTTTAATTTTAGCT
Organism: Cervus canadensis; assembly: GCF_019320065.1. Lineage (NCBI taxonomy): Eukaryota > Metazoa > Chordata > Mammalia > Artiodactyla > Cervidae > Cervus > Cervus canadensis. The sequence goes on along the minus strand of NC_057412.1, from coordinate 22,369,372 downwards.
AATTTAGTGTGTGTGGAGCATATCTCATTTTGGTTTAGTTTGCATATCCTATAATAAAAATGAACACTTTTCCATGTGCTTATTTGCCATGAATGTAAGTTTATTGGTGAAGTGCCTGTTCAAAATAATTTTAAAAAATTAAGTTGCACATATTCTTATTGAGATGTGCTTTTTACATATTCTGTAAGTCCTTATTAGAAATATGTTTTTAAAATATTCTTTTGAAGAGCAAAAGTTTTTAATTTTGATGAGTTCTAACCTATCTTTCTTCTTTTTAACAATGGTTTATGAGAAATCTTTATTTACTCCAAGGTTAATTGATTTTTTCCTGTTTATTTTAGAAGTGCTACAGTATCAAGCGCTCTCATTTAAGGTAGGATCAATATTGACTTAATACTTATATGAGAGACCTGGTAATGGTAAACTGTCTTTTGATATTTTTAGCTAATTTTTATTTGTCTACTGCAGCATTAATTGTTGCAAGACTATATTATGTAGAATTACCTCCCCACACCGCTAAAAAATCAACTGCTCATATATATGTGGATTTATGCCTGGACTCTATTCAATTCCATTTGTCTTTATGTCTATCACACAGTCTTTGTTACTGTAGCTTTTTGTTGTTACTATAGACTGGAACTGAGATATGTGATTTCTCCATCTTTGCCCTTTTCTAAAATTGACTGGGTAAAGAATTCTTAGGTGCTTGTTTTGTTTCTTTCAGTAATTTAAAGAAGTCATTCTACAGTTACACAGATTCTGCAAAGAATTTCCTCTCATTATAATCTTTGTTCCTTTTAAAATATTGAGTATTTACCTCTAACTTCATTTATGATTTTTTATCATTCAGTTCAGTTCAGTTGCTCAATCATGTCCGACTCTTTGCAACCCCATGAATCACAGCATGCCAGGCCTCGCTGTCCATCACCAACTCCTGGAGTCCACCCAAACCCATGTCCGTTGAGTCAGTGATGCCATCCAACCATCTCATCCTCTGCTGTCCCCTTCTCCTCCTGCCCTCCATCTTTCCCAGCATCAGGGTCTTTTCAAATGAGTCAGCTCTTCGCATGAGGGGGCCAAAGTATTGGAGTTTCAGCTTCACCATCAGTCCGTCCAATGAACACCCAGGACTGGAAAAACCATAGCCTTGACCAGACAAACCTTTGTTGACAAAGTAATGTCTCTGCTTTTTAATATGCTGTCTAGGTTGGTCATAACTTTCCTTCCAAGAAATAAGCATCTTTTAATTTCATGGCTGCAGTCACCATCTGCAGTGATTTTGGAGCTCAAAAAAATAAAGTCTACCACTATCTCCACTATTTCCCCATCTATTTGCCATGAAGTGATGGGACCAGATGCCATGATCTTAGTTTTCTGAATGTTGAGCTTTAAGCCAACTTTTTCACTCTCCTCTTTCAGTTTCATCAAGAGGCTCTTTAGTTCTTCTTCACTTTCTGCCATAAGAGTGGTTTTCAACAATTTGATTATGATTTGCCTTAACATGCTTTTCCTTAATTCTCTTCTGCTTTAGGTTTGCTGAGATCCCTTCAATCTCTCAGATCAGTTTCCATTAAATTAGAAAAATTTCCAGCTACTCTTTTCTCAAAGATTTATCCCATCTTTTATCTTCTGTACTTCTGGTACTCTAAGTAAATATAAGCTAAATTTCTTGGTATCATTCCACTAATAAGTGATGCATTGTTCATTTTTGCCATTATTTTTTTCTTTCTGTGCTTATTAGTTCTGAACAGTTTCATTTTATAGGTGTTCCAGATTGTCTGCTATTTAAAAATCTGCTTTCAATCCCATTCAGTATATTTTTCATTTTATTTTTTATTGTTTGATTTTTTCAACTTTTAAGACTTTATTTTTCAGAGCAATTTTAGATTATCAGCAAAACTGAGAGTAAGGTACAGAGATTTCTCATACACTCCCTGCTCCCACACATGCACAGCCTCTCACATTCAATACCCTCCTCCAGTGTGGGACATTTTTTAAAACTGATGAACTTTACACTGGCCAATTATCATCATTTAAGTCCATGGTTTTCACTGTGGTTCACTCTCACTACAAGTTCTATGGATATTAATTAATATATAATGAGATGTATCCCTTGTAATTGTGATATGTATGTGTGCTCAGTCATGTCCAACTCTTTGCAATATCATGCGCTATAGCTTGCCAGGCTCTTCTGTCCATGAAATTCTCCAGACAAGAGTACTGGGGTGAGTTACCATTTCCTACTCCAAGAGATGTTCTCAACCTAGGGACCAACCCACGGCCTGTGTCTCCTGCATTGGCCCGCATCTTTACCACTGTGCTACCTGGGAAGCCCATTCATTGTAATCCTATCATACAAAGTATTTTCATTGCCATAAAAATCCTCTGTGATCCATTTATTCATCCATTGCCCTCCCCTAGTCTCCAGCAATCACTGTTTTTTCTACTGTCTCTACAGTTTTACCTTTTCCAGGAAGTCACATGGGAAGCGAAAAGGGGAGAGAGGCAAATTAGGGGCAAGGGATTAAAAGATTCAAACTATCATGCAGAAGTAGATAAGCAACAAGGCTACATTGTATAGCACAGGGAAACACAGCCATTATTTAAATGAAATACAATCTGTAAAAATACTGAATCATTATGCGGCACACCTGAAACTAATTATAATATTGTAAATCAACCAGTTCAAATAAATAAACCATTTAAAATATGTCATTTCACATCAGTGGCATCTGAAATCATGTTGGGGCAATTATTCATTAAAATAAGCTGTAACACTACACATCTATTAGACTGATTAAACTCTGTAGCACTGACAACATCAAATGCTAACAAAGAGTTAGAGCAACAGGAACTCTCATTCACTGCTGGTGGGAATACAAAACGGCACAGCTACTCTGGAGGGCAGGTTGGTGATGCTGAAAAATTAACTCACTCTTCCCATATAATTCAGCAATCACAATCCTTGGCATATACTCAAATGAACTGAAAACAGGTTCATACAAAAAACCCACACATGAATGCTTACAGCAGCTTTATTCATAATTGCCCAAACTTGAAGTAACAATGAGGTACTTTGATAGGTGAAAAGATAAATAAACAGCCAAACATTTATTCAGTGCTAAAAAGGAAGTGATCTATCAAGGAATAAAAAGGCACAGATGAACCTTAAATGCACATCACAAAATGAAAGAAGCCCATTTGAAAAGGCTACACACTGCATGACTCCAACTATATGACATTCAGGAAAAGGCAAAACTATGGAAACAATATTTTTAATTTTAGACATCATATTTTTCATCTCAAACATGTATCTTTTTATATTTTCCATGTCTCTCCTCATCATGCTTTCTTTACTTTCCAGAACATATGGAATCTATTTATAACTGTTTCTACTTCACTGTCTGCTAGTTATATTACCTCTGCTATGTCTAGGATTTCTTCTAACAGTTGACACTTATTCTGGATATATTTTCCTGCCCTTTTATGCTATGTAATTTTTGATTGAATGATGCCAATTGTGAACTTTATATAATTTCTTGCTAAATGTTCATTGTATTCTTCTAAATAATGTTAGATTTTGGTGCAGAGTACATTTAGGTTAGAGAGAATCAGTTGACTCTTTTTGAATTTTGCTTCTAACCTCTGTTAGGATGACTTCAGAACAGTGTGAGTGTAAGGCTAATTCATACCCACTACTAAGGGGACACTTGTTTGAGGATTCCATTCATTGATGGGAACATAAACACTTCTCAAGTCTGCATGGATGGCAAGATTTCCATCATTGGGTAGTTCTTTCCATTTATAAACTGATCAAAACTCAGCCAAAGATTTTAGGGGACTTCTCTGCAGTCTCTCTTTCTTTCTCTCATAGAGCTTCTTTATTACTTTACCCTTCACATTCTAGATATAGCTACTCTAAAACTACGTGTGATCTCTCTGTTTTACATCTCAGTGAAAGGACGGCCAGGCTCTGTGTGGACTCCCCCTTTACACTTGTGCATGCTAAGTCATTTCAGCTGTGTCTGACTCTTTGTGACCGTATGGACTGTAGCCTGCCAGGCTCCTCTCTCCATGGGAATTCTCCAGGCAAGAATACTAGAGTGGGTTGCCATGCCCTCCTCCAGGGGATCTTCCCAACCCAGGGATTGAATCCAAGTCTCTTATGTGTCCTGCATTGGCAGACAAGTTCCTTACCACTAGTGCCACCTAGGAAGCTCCTTACATGGTAGCACGGAACATACCTCCAGGAAGAAAGTTAGAATAACTAGAAGGCCCAAGCTTCTTGTTTTCCCTTTCTCAGACATCACTGCCTTGAACTGCCTGCTAGTCAATACTTGAAAAATCACTATTTATTTTTGTCTGGTGTTCTAGTTGTTTCTCAGAGTGGAAGGATAAATCCTAACCACTGCTCCATAATAGTTAGTGACATTTCATTTTATATAGCACCATGATAGTGATACCTCGTGTACATTTAATAATTAAATCATTTTATTTACTGCTTTTGCTTCCTAATAGTTATTTTTATAAATAATTGTTATTCTTCCTCAATACCTCATGACCTATGGTTTTTTTTTTAACAAAAATGTCATTTATTTTGCTTCTTATCAAATACGATTTAAAATTTTTCCAGTGTGTGCTTATACACATTTAGGAAGAAAAACAAGTATCAGGCCCTATAAAAAATACCTTTTATGGCCAAACTGAAGATTAAAAAAGAACTGTCACACCAAATAACAGCAGAAATTAAGGCATGAAAATATTTGAACATTTCAAACAAGACTTAAATAGAACTAGATAAAAACATCATTAGGGCACATTAGAAACAAAGAGAAAAGTCTTGATGAGAATAGGAGTTGTAAAAAAGAAGATACCAGTCAACTAGTCAAGAGGAAATTTTACTACTTGCTGTAAATACACACAATGCATTATCTATACTTTGGCAATAGCCTGGTAAAGTTGCTAGATTTCTTTCATTTTTCTGTATCTAGGACTCAGATTTGTGAATCTTATTCAGATTATGAAGAAGATTATTTATAATTTTACATAATTATTAATAGTTTTTTAGTCAAAAAGACTAAAATTATTTAAATAGTCACAACCTGGTGGCTCAGAGGGTAAAGCATCTGCCTGCAATGTGGGAGAGCTGGGTTTGATCCCTGGGTCCAGGAAGATCCCCTGGAGAAGGAAATGGCAACCCACTCCAGTATTCTTGCCTAGAAAATTCCATGGATGGAGGAGCCTGGTGGGCTACAGTCCATGAGGTCACAAAGAGTCGGGCATGACTGAGCAACTTCACTTATGCTGTTATGTCTAATACTTCAACAAGATTATTCATGCTTGAGTCTGTCTGACAAAGCCATTTACAAACACCTCCTACTCTAGAAGAAAGGACTCTGATTTAAAAGTTTCCAAGAAACAAGACATTATTTCATCAACTGTAAAAAGGTTTTCACAAAGATAAGGTGCAATTACAGTAATGAAACTGCTATAACTAATGATAAAGATACAGTTGCAATAGAGTAACCAGTGGATGATGCTACTATGTTTATATTAACTTGAGCCCTAAATTTACAAATCTTTCCCCATTTGCAACAATTTTACATTTTGATTACAGAAAGCTTAGATTCCTTTCCAAAGAGTCTTTCAAACTAGTTCATCAGTTTAAAATATCAGTTGCTCTAATTCTCACATATTTGGGTTTAAAATGGCAAAGCAAACAGATTGAGAGAAAGAAAAAGAACATTTTCACTCACATGGTGTAAAATTATAGCCACCTGCACTATGTTTGCAATGCTATTAAACCAAATAAAAAGCTGAAAATTAAGTACTTCCTTCTCCACTCCGCAGAGAAGTGTCTTAGAGCAGCAAAGAAGCCATTCTCCACCACCTACAGAGGCACGCTAAATACAGCACTCAAACCTTCCTGCCCTAAGAACTTGTTCAGAAGAGGAAAAGGCTGTTGGTTTACCATAAGGAAAAATTCCTGCAATGATGGCCCACATGGAAAAGGTAAAGTCAGGGCTCATGAGGGCATCTAATGTTGCTAGACAGTAGTTTTCTGCTAATATGCAATTGAGGGCATTCCAAAGGCTTCCCAAGTGGCACCGTGGTAAAGAATCTGCCTGCCAATGGAGGAGATGCAAGAGACATGGGTTTGACCGCTGGATCAGGAAGATCCCCTGGAGAAGGAAATGGCAACCCACTCCAGTATTCTTGCCTGGAAAATTCCATGGACAGAGGAGCCTGTTGGGCTACAGTCCATGGGGTCATAAAGAATCAGACATGAGAAGAATGAACACCCACAAAGAAACCAACAGTCAAAGAATAGCAGGGCACATCTGAGTAGCACTTAGTTTTGTTTGTTTTTTTCACCTGTGATTCTGTTTTCTTCTACCTTATTATCTTTTTGTACAAGGACAATAAATAAATGTCACTGAAATATCACTGATGTGATTTTGTAGCAAAAGACTTGCAGATAATAGTACACTGCAGAGAACCTAACAGCAGTGTATGCTTACTTCCTCCCTCAATCCTCATGTTTCCTCACCTTGCAGCTATTATTTCTAAATACTCTTTAGCTTAATGTTGGACGCATCCACTTCTGTGAGTGGATCATGCTGTTTTTAAAATGCAACATAACATAAATACCATAGAGTAAACATGACATCCTCCAAAATGGATTACACCTTTCTATTATAATTTACCAGTAACTTTCCCCCTGCTTCTAAAAAGCCTCCAGCTACAGAATTATTTTTAGGAATTATTAGAGAAACACTGAAATATTCATGTAGATATCCTTGTAGGTTTGTATTGAAAGGTTTTATAGGCAGAGGAGATAAATCTTGTTCAGTGTTACCTTTTCAACACCTAGCACTGGGTAGATCCTTAATAAATATTAGTTGGTTTATTGTATATATTAAATATAAGATATAAAATAATTGCCATAAGGCATACAGAGAATGGGCTTCCCTGGTGACTCAGAGATAAAGAATCCACCTGCAATATATGAGCCACAGGAGATGGAGGTTGGTCCCTGGGTTGGGAGAACCCCCTGGAGAAGGGCATGGCAGCCCACTGCAGTATTCTTGGCTGAAGAATCCCATACACAGAGGAGCCTGGCGGGCTACAGTTCATGGGGTCACAAAAAGTTGGACATGCTGAAGCGATTTAGCAGCAGCAGCAGCATACAAAGAATGAGAAATTTCTGAAGACTGAAAATGTAGTCCTACATGTACACCGATAAAGTGATACTTCCGGACTTCCTGGGTGGCCCAGTGGTTAAGAATCCACCTTCCAATGCAGGGGACGTGGGTTTGATCAGGGAACCAAGATCCCACATGCGGCGGGGCAACTAAGCCTGCTCACCACAACTAGAGAGCCTGCAAGTCACAACAGAGACCCAGCACGGCCAAAAAATACACTGAAAAAACCTTTTTTAAAACTTAATAAAAATGACATTTCTTACATAAAAAAGCACAAAATAAATATCTTTATCACTTTCAACTATGATATGTAAGCTCTAGGTTAGATCTCATAGTTTTGTTTTTGTTTTCAAACTTTAAATTTTTTATTTTGTATTGGAGTATAGCCAATTAACAATGTTATGGTAGTTTCAAGTGAACTGCAAAGGGACTCATTCAAACATACACATGTATCCATTCTCCCTCAAACCCCTTCCTATCCAGGCTGGCATATAACATTAAGTAAAGGTCCATCTGCTCTACAAATAGGTCCTTGTTGGTTATCCACTTTGAATATAGCAGTGTGTACTTGACCTTCCCAAACTCCCTTACTATTCCTTCCCCCCAGGAACCATAAATTAGTTTTTTTAAGTCTGTGAGTCCCTTTCTGGTTTCTAAGTTCATTTGTATCATTTCTTTTTAGATTCCACATATAAGGGATGTCATATGATATTTCTCCTTCTCTGACTTATAGAAGCTCTATTTTAAAAAAAGAAAGCAAATTAAATTTTCATTAAATATACTTTTCAGTCATAAGTAATTATCCTCACATCTTTTGTATAATTCTTGTCCTATTAGTAAATACACAAAAGCAAATTTCAAACATTAATGATCAGGGATTCTTACTTGCATTATCATAGTATTTTGAACCACTGAATTCAATACTGGGGCTTTCACAAATATATTCAATGTTATAACTTAATGTAATATCAGGTATCCACACAATTCTAAGAAACAAACTATTTTTTAAGTGTATATACATAGGGAAGAATTGACTCAGTTTTCATATCAAATATGATGCTATTCGTCACTCTTATGACAGCAAGATTACTTGGCATTGTGAGAGCCAACGTAAACAGTAAGTCAATAAATAGCCACAGGTCTTTTTGATCTGAGCCAAGAAAGTTTAATTTTAAAAAATGGTATTGATTTGAGCATTCTAGAATGTTTTTAAAGAGAAGATTAGTCTGTTGGTTGTTTCCAAGGAGTACAAACTTACTACAGCTAAATTATTTAACTAAGTAAAAAACTAGGAAAAGACATGATAGGAGACATGGAAGTAAGAAGTAACTATGTTCTTAATCTTCATTTGTACCAACTCTAATTGGCACATTCAACTTTTTAAAAAAGCTTGACATTCAACTTAAACCATAATTTTGTATTTTGAGATGTTTCATGTCCCATTTGTTGCTATGTTTAAATTTTAATTAGAGGACTTTTAAAAACTAAAATTAAAATAATTTGCAATATAGTTTCCATTTATTTTTAAAACACACATGAATTCTGGCTACCATATTATAATCGAGGAGAAATCACACCAGGACAGAGAAAAGCACTTCTGCCAACACATTTTCTGAAAACTCTCAAGACTTTTTCTGGCTCATAAGAAAAAGAGTATCACTAAAAAAAAAAAAAAAAAAAAAAAAAGAGTATCACTGATTCACTCTTGCTTGCTATTAATCTCAAGAATATATATTTTAGATGCTCATCCCTTGTGCATTGCTACATGTAGGAAAGTTGGTGATTTATGCTTCAAAATGCGGGTCCCTTTTATAGGCATATTGACTCTCTATCTTAGAAAACCCCTTGCCAACCATGTTTTCATTAGAATTCCTTAAATTATGGAACAATAACATCAAAGGGGATTGTTTATTACGAGGTTTCTAGGCACCCCATATACTTGTGACTTGCAAATGAATTTTAAATGAATGCTAGGAGTGCCCAAATCCAAAAGAAAAACCCATGTGGAAAAATGATGTATGAAAGCCTAAAGGATTTATGTTTAAATTATTGAAATTCAATCGTGGATGCATGGTTTATTTATGCTGATTTGCTTTCTGGCTGCACTGTACGCTCTAAGTCTACTGGGTTTAGGACAGAAGACAATGACTTCTTTTCTGTATATTTTAATATTTTTTCTACATCACTTGTCCATGTTGATAAGACCCGTGACTCAAAAATGAAAAATTTTCATGTGGCGTAGGTGTGAGTCAACTTCCCTCTCATCTGTCTTTTAATTGGCTTTGAGATCTGGATTTTTCACTGTTGTGTAAGCACACCATTCATTAGTTAGAAGAGGAAATATAAAAACTTTCTTTTCATACCAATGAGGGAAAGGAAACCAAATGACAACACGAAAACATTATATACCTATCTATAATATGATACAGCTATTATTTAACACATTATGCATACACCATGAACAGTGGAGTAGCAAGCTACCAAGAAGATGAAATGTTTCAGGAGGAACCTATCATTATAAGCACAAAATATAGCCACATATACCTATTTTTTACTACTGTTTCTAAAGATGTGCAATGTGGACTTCCTTGGCGGTCCAATGCAGAAGGTGTGGGTTCGATCTGTGGTTGGGGTACTTATTAAGCTCCCACATGCCCGCATGGCACAGCCAAAAAATAAATTAAAAACATAAAGATGGGCAATGCCCTGGGGAAACCTAGGGATCCAGCCAAAGATATATAGCTCCTTTGATTCTTCCAGGACGTCTCTGCCCTCTTTTCGGTTTTGTCAAATCTGTCAAGAGCTGTGCCAAAAGAGGACAAATAAAGCAAATAAGAAAATGCCACATTAGACTGTGGATTAGCAAAGAACGTATGCATGTTGCCTGCGTGCTGTTTTCTTAGAAATCTAAGGGAGACTATTTTCCTTTCCTTCTCCAAGTGGTGGGCATGAGCCTGTGTCAACTTGCTAGCTTTCTGAGAATTAGGCAAACTGTGTGAACACGCATGCCATTGAACAGTATTTCTTCAGTTTTAATCTTTCATGGGTAAAAACTACACTAACACAATATACATTTGCAGGAACTTTTTATAGCCTGTATCATTGTGCTTCCCTCTTCCCCATCCACAGGTAACATATAGGCCTCAGAAAGCAGAACCTACTAGAAGACCCCAGTGCTGAGGCTGGAAATTAATAGTTTCATGGTGTGATTTCTTTCTGCTGGCATTGACTCTGTTGAAAAACTGGAATACACTAAGCATTTAAAACATACTCTGTATTTTTTCCCATTATTTCATACAAATGTCCTAATATTTTTGAAAAACTCGCTTCTTGGTGGTAATTAAAATATATGCATTTTTCATGGAGCATAGCTTCCATATTTTATTTGAAAAAAAGAAGACCCAGAACAAAAGAAGCTAATTAAAAAACACTAAATGCTTCTCTAGTGTGGTATATTAACAGTATTTAAGAATTATGTTATAATAGTAAGCTGTAATTATAACATGGCAGAATAACGATATAATTCAGCAAGCTCAAAGCAATGCTACTACATCCAGATACAGTGAATACCCAGCAGGGAATGGCATTTCACAACAACTTGCTCTCATAATCTATGCAGGTCATATAATATTTATCTTTGATTTCACCAAGTGTGATCATGATGCAAAATAATGTGCTCCGTTGTGTAGAAAGGGTTAAGTTATGGCCTTTGTGGGCCATTAGGTGGAGATTTATTGGGGGATTTAGTAAGTCCATAGTTCACTATGTGGTGACTGAACAAGGACCATAGGTGGAGAGACAGAGAGAGGAAGAGAGCTGAGGCAAATGACATCCCTAGGGCTTTACAACATATGGCCCATCAGTCAAGGGTCAAGCCCCCTCACAAATTGCATGCACTTTACATAGCCATCTGCATCAATAAATTACTACCCTCCTGTAGCCAGACACTAATGCATGAGCAAGAGGGATCAGCCCCACTTACAAATAAACTGTTTTATTTATTCTTGCTCATTTTGGCCCAACACAGCAACCCATCATTTCCACACAAGACTTTGTCCCCATAGTCAGACCAATCCACTAATAAACATACTAATTTTAAAACAGCATATTTGTCTTTTCCAGAGCAATGGAATATGTCTTAGAGAGTAACTAAGTTACAGAAGCAAGTCATTTATAACCTGGGTTGATGAAACTTCAACATATTAATTTATCTTATTTGTTTCTGCTGAGTTTCCCTTTGACGTCCAATGACTGGCTAGCTACAGAAAACTTCCAGGAACACTATATTTTACATTTTTGACACTGTCCTTTTACAAACTAAGAACGTCAGCTCTAAAGCAACCAGTTATTTCATGACCATGTACATATAGAGAGAACCTTTGAAACTGATAGTTCTGGGGCACCTTTGAACGAGAATACAAAATAGAGCTCAACTAAGAATTTTTTCTGTGCGTAAATTCAGTTATTATTTTAACTGCATAATCTCTGAACTTTGGTGTTTTGGTGCTTTTCACAAAAAAATTAAACCTTTATCAGAGAATCTTTTATATCTGACAGAAAAAAATATAGTATAATACTTGGCACCCAACAAGAAGCAAACACTTTTGACAAGAATAAATAATGGAAAAGTTAATCACTTTGTAGTCATGCAATTGATTAGTGGTGCATTTAAAAAGTCAACCGTTTTCACAAAAACAGGTTTGGGGGGGGGATGGAAAATAAAAGAAAGTAAAGGGGAATACGCAGCATTTAAATAGTAGCATTAGCAATAAGAATTAAATGTTCATTTAATTCTTGCAACAATCCTTTGATGTCAATAATTATTATCAATATTTTATAGTTTAAAAAAAATGAGGACTGGACAAGTTTAAGTGACTCGCCCCGAGATCACGCAATGAGAAGAGGCAAAATAGAGATTTATAGACAGCTCTGCCTGGCCCAATGTTCACTGACATCCAAATTCCAAGAAAGGAGAAAGAAATCAGGAGGGTCCTATGAGATCCACAGTGGGGCTGTGAAGTCATGGGATTCTGGGGGAAGGAAGTCCCTCACGTATGTTCCTGCTTAACCACTTTTCTGCTTAACCACTTTTCTGCTACTTTAAACAGTAAGCACTCACAGGAAACATAAAGGGGGAGAAGTAGCCATTCAGTTCAAGAAAAATAATACAGGTAAAAAGATACGCATTGTTGGTGGGGATGTAAGTTGGTGCAGCCACTGTGGCAAACAGTATTGAGGTTCCTCAAAAAAAATAGCTAGAACTACCGTATGATCCCGCAATCCCACACTGGGTATTTACTTGAAGAAAACAAAAACACTAACTGAAAAAGGTATTTGCATCCCTAGTTCATTGCTGCATTATTTACAATAACTAAGACATGGAAGCAGCCTAAATGTCCATCAAAGGGTGGATGGATAAAGATAATGTGGTTTATATTTACACAATGGAGTATTATTCAGCCATAAAAGGAAGAAAATCTTGCCATTTGCTACAACATGACAACATGGACAGAACCTGCACTCAGTCGTGTCCAAGTCTTTGCGACCCGCATGGACTATACAGTCCATGGAATTCTCCAGGCCAGAATACTGGAGTGGGTAGCCTTTCCCTTCTCCAGGGGATCTTCCCAACCCAGGGATTGAACTCAGGTCTCCCGCATTGCAGGTGGATTCTTTACCAACTGAGCTATCAGGGAAGCCCTGAGGACATTATGCTAAGTGAAGTAAGTCAGAGAAAAACAAACACCATATGATCTTATTTATACATGGAACTAAAAGCAAACTCATAGACACAGAGAACAGATTGGTGGTTGCCAGAGGCAGGGGTAAGGGGTGGGTGAAATGGTGAAGGGGGTCAAAATGTACAAACTCCCAGTTATAAAATAAGCAAATCATGAAGGTGTAATGTATCATGGTGACTACAATTAATAATAGTATCCTGCATATTTGAAAGCTGCTAAGAGAGCAGATCTTACAAGCTCTCATCCCAAAAGGAAAAAAAAATTATTTCTATGGTGACAAAAGTTAACTAGACTTATTGCGGTGATCATTTTACTATATATATGTGTGTGTGTGTGTATATATATATATATATAAAATCATTATGTTGTACACCTGAAACCAATGTAATCTTCAATGTTCATTTATAACTTAATTAAAAATTATTTTTTTTTTAAGAAAGGAGAGGGATAACTGTAGATCAGCACAGTTCTGAAGCTTTAATGTTTGCCAGGAATATGCTCAGTAATTGTTCATTTCAAGGACAGGTTTCAACTTAGACATTTTCTGAAGAGCAGGATTCTGAGGGATGCCCAAGATCAATGGGGAACGAGACAAAGACAGAACAGCTTAGAAATAAATAGCACAATGAAAAAGAGAGAGCTTAGAGAGATGTCTATGCTCAATTAGAGATTTTTCAGTTTATCTGAAAAAACTGGTTGAAGCCTCAGTTTGCTTCTTATACTTTATAAGGCTGGGTCTAAATATCCTTTTGGAAAATTTTTATTTCCGCTTCTTACAGAATATATAGAATACCTTTTAATGTACAAAAGTGTTGAGCCATATATCCATGAAAGATTCTTTCTTTTGGTTTGGTATGTATTAAAAGGGCAAACGTGGATTTCCATAAACCCTATGTAGTTCTTTAAATACGCTAAAGTAGTCTATCAATGCAAAACTTAATTAATTACCTTTTAAACTGAGAGCAAAGAGACAGACATGACTTAGTATGAGAAACACAGATGTGTACTTCACATCTGAGATTGGACTCTAGTTCATGAAACATATTGGAGTGGACACAAGACCAAATTCTTTTGATTTAGATGAAATGTATACAGTAAGATTTGCATTGTAATGGATCCATTGACCCCTGGTCAAGATGGAATTGTCAATAGAAGTGTCTTATGTATGGTATGAATCATATCTAATGGTTCTATTAACATCATATTGAGATTGAAGTCTCAAGGAGCATGACTTAGAATAATGGAAATGGAAGAGAGCTTTATTTATTATTTTCATTTCATCTCTGTAAGTGTATTTTTTCACTTTTAAATCATCTCTCATAAAAAAGCAAGCAATGATACACTTATTAAAATTATATCAAAGCATACAAATTTGTAAAAGCCATCTGATTTTAAAACAGATGTTTCTCCCCCTACCAGATCAATTCCTTAATGGCCTACACCTTACAGAATAAGAATAGACAGTAAGCAAACAGCATGCTTCTGCTACTTCTGAGTCTAAGGTACTTGTGAAACCATGGGCAAGTGCCTCTATTTCCCTCTCTCAGATTCTTCAGTTGGAAAATAGGGATAACATAATGCCCACCTTTCTTTCATGTCTTAGGTTAAAAGGATGAATCAAGGGATATAAATGAAGCTTTTGCAGCATATTAGAAGAAACTGGTTGTTGAATTACAATAATTACTGATTTCTAATTCCAATTACATCAGAATAAGTGAACAAATTCGGTATTTATGCAGCAAAATGGAAAACCATCTAGACAATTTTCTAATTGTTCAAGGTATTTCAACAAGATATTTTATGCAGTGACATACCTGAAGTAGTAATCTGTGTTACATGCCATTTTAATTTTTAAAATGTTTTATTATCTGAATTACACTCTCCATTTACTTAACAGTTAAATGGGAAGGCAGGTCTCTCTTCAGACTTGTGAGAATTTATATAATGACTAATAAAAATGTCAAAGAAACAGAAGGTTACAGGGGCAAAGGGAGAAAAATATTTGTCTTATGATACGTTCATCTGTACACTAGAAACAACCGAAATGTGAAGCTGTGATTTAGACACCTAGGAAAGGTAATGGAAGATCAGGGCAAAACGAAATAGCATTGATCCTCCAGAAGGATCAAACTGAGAAACTGCCGGATATGCCTCCCAGCAGACACAGGCCTTTTTCAGAATGGAAAAAAAAAAAAAAGAAACATAAAAATGTAAATTTAATATTCCTCTGATGGCAGAGAATAGATCTGAGTAAAGCAGAATAAAGATGGATGGAAATTACAACCTTTTTCCAAATATACACAAGCAGAAAGGGGAAAAAAATAATTCTAGAAGTTCGTGTGAAATGGCAGTTGCTACAAAATCAGTTTGGTGTGAAAAGCTGAGGATGGATATGACCAATAATGAACAATCAGTAAGTCCACTTAGAGACTCACTTGTAAAGCTGAAACCTGAAACTTTTCCCCTGAATCTTTTATAGTTTAGACTTAGACTAGATTTATAAACAAACATATTTTAGGTTTTTACAACTACTCATATCAAGGCTGTACTCCCTTTTGGTTATAAGCAGTGAGTTTAAAACATTAGAAATTCTAATTTTGACAATAGGTAAATGGCTTAAAACTTAGCTGTACTTTCTTCAAGGCACACCTGTGTTTGTAATGGGAGCTTTTTTCTACCTCTATCATAATTCAGGGTTTTAAACGTCCATACCTGATCAGATGACCCTTACGAATCATTTCACAAATTGTTTCAGAGACACACACTACAACACAGAAAATGGAATCTTGAAGAATCTATGTAAGCACAGGGTCTCAGTTTCCTTTTTTTTTTTTTTTAAGATGTACAATGGGGATTGTATAGAATCATTGTGAGGGTTAAACATGTTAATTACCACAGTATTTATGACAGCACTCCATTCATAGCAGGGTTAGCTATCAACAGATTGCACTACTGATAAACATCCCACTTGGCAATGCAGGAACGTAAGAGATGAGTGATCAATCCCTGGGTTAGGAAGATTCCCTGGAGGAGGGCATGGCAACCCACTCCAGTACTCTTGCCTGAAGAATTCCATGGACAGGGAAGCCTGGTGGACTACAGTCCATGGGGTCACAAAAGAGTGAGACACGACTGAAGTGATTTAGCACACACAGCATATCTTCATCATCACAGTCATCGTCTCCATCCTCCCCCTCCTTCTCATCATCCAGCTTATCTGCTCTCTCAAAGACTGAATGTAACACTTGCCTATTTTACAATATCTCAACTTTGACTTATGATGCTAGATGACAATGGATAAGATATGCATGACTTCCCAAGGAGTTTTTCGTTACACATGTTGGATTCTTGGTGTGTGCACATGTTCCTGTTGCTGCAACCTTGTACATATCCTCTGCCCCCAAAGCCACCATCAAAGCCTGCTCCCCACTTCCAGGTTCAACTTGAAGCTGGCCCTTTCAGAAGAACCCCCAAGGGTTTCTTCACTTGCAACCCATTATGCACACAGATGTATAACCAAGGTCCATCAGAAGACTTTGATGAAGAGAACGCTCACTCATTGTGAGCGTACAACTCCCCATACACCTATCAGCATAAATGCCCTTTGGTGAGTCCTCTGTGGAATTTTAACATGGTTCAAATCGATAATGAACTCACTATTTTTTCCACCTTTTGCACATCTTAACCACAATGTTGCCATTTTTCAATTTGCAAAACATACATATCTAAACAAGGGCAAAACAATAGAACCCTCTGATATGTTTCTCGATCGCTGGACATTATATACCACATATAACTTACTGGTTCACTGAGAACATCAGTTTGTCTGTGCTTCATCTCAAAGACATCCTCTGACTACTGTATGAAATGATGGAGTGGGTGATGCATTTGTTCCCAACCGTAACAATTCTGTGAAATATTTATTTTCCAGCAAGCAAAATAATGTACAAAATTGAGGCAGAGAAAATTACTAGGTGGGTAGCTGTAAACTCCTGTTTTTCAGAAGGCCTGAGAATGTGTCAATCAGTGTAAGGATATTTTGGAGTACTATAAACTTTTCTCCCATCTCATTCACACAAAAGATGAAACTGAAATGAATTATTTCTACAACAGAACAACCATAGGTTTTTGCAGTAGTTGTAATGACTTTCTTCCAACTGAGGTAATAAACCAAGTTTTTTAAAAATATGTACACAGATATGCATACAGGAGCGTACATGACTGTGTATCTTAGATCTTAGCATTCCACTGCAGATATATGAATAGTAATATTGTCGTGCTTTCTGATTAAAACATACCCTTGTATATAAAAGCAGATTCTCCAGAACAAAGGATTAAGCCACAATAAAAGCTCCCTTTTTATGCCATTTCCTTAGAGAACTGACAACATAGTATAGTAATATGTCCTGTTCTTTTCAAGACTAGACATCATTTTAAAAGATCTATTCTCAGTCTACAGAAAAGCTTGAACAGCTCATTCCTATTTAAAGTGTCTTTGAGGAAAATATCACCTTTCCCTTGGATCTAATTGTCACTGTTTTCTTAAGTGGCTGCAGAACTTGTGAGGCTGTTTCTGTGAACCCCTGGGCATATCCCAGGCATGCATTTGCCATTTGGGTAGAGGTGAGGATGAGGATCTTGTTTCTGTCTCCCTACCTTATTTAAAATGAAGCACTTTGTTTCTATAGCAGACAAAGAATGCAGAGGCAGATCTCCACTAAACTGTCTTCCCACTCTCTCTCTTTGCCCAGAGATGCTTCCTTGGATATGTGACAGGTGATTAGAAACCAGAAGCCTGGGAGTGCCTCATTTCATCACTAATTCTGGGTTGGCAGCCTGTCTTTTAATTCCCATGAAGTCCAGATTCCAGGAATCAAACCGATGTGGTTTCCTTCACGTTTCTGCCTGGCTTCAGCCTTGCTCCATATCCTCTATCTGCAAAGTCACTGCCAAAGGTGAGATTACCCACTGGGGCAGCACAAGTGTCAGAGAAGGGAAAGTGAAGGGGATGGTGCACAATTATTAGGTCATTTAATCATTGCAGGGATTCGATTATCATGATTGACTCTCCTGTCAGTCCCACTGTCATCAAATAATTGCACTAACTGCATATCCACCTCCTCTCTGGATCTATGGCCTGTGTGACCTTGGGTAAGTCATTTAAACTCTCAGAGCCAATTCCTCTTGCCAAATACAACACACTAAATTACTGTTTGAGCTGAATCTTCTTTATGCCTTATTGCTTCATTTCAAATGATGGGTTTACTGGAGTTCAAAACAGTGCATCAGCTTGGTTCACCTTCAAGAAACTTCTTAAAGCACAGTTCTAAGGATCACAAATAGGCATCTTAGCCGTCCAGGGAATATTCAAAGTACTCAACCATTGATTGCTGAGATATAGTTTAGTTGTGCTGTGGAGTATTATCACCTCGATTGGAGATGAATACACTGTTTCAATGAATGGGACAAAGAGTTATAATAATAAAGTATGTCTTAAATGATAAATGTGTCTGACAGTATATTTGATGAATTAGAAGGCTATTCCTACTTTCCCCTATATCCACAAAGAAGCTACTGCACATCCATGGAAGTCATCCTAACCCAGTGCTATAAGAAGAGCCCTCTTCTCTCCTAGATTCAAGGACCACCTATTTTATGACTTCTGTAGGACATCGCAAATACACTAAGAGGAATAAGTTGATAGCATGGGAGGGCAGTTTAAAGGGAAATTCTAACCAAAATGACAAGAGGATCTCATAAACGGCCTGACCCTCCCTCAGCATGTCCTACAGGTAGCACCACGGCCCAGCAAAGCGATTAGTGTAAACATCCAACAGACAATAAAGAGGAAGGCTGGCCAGGGCCCCAGATGGTGCTGCTGTAAAAACACATTCCCAAGCTTGGCATCTGGATTCTGCAGCTGCCATGCACAGCCCATATGTGGCAATAAATACTGGTTCTGAGGCTGGAACAGCTAGAGGTGAGGGTCAAATGGAACCATCTGAACCATCACAATGGGACAAACAGGCAAAGCACAGAAGAGATTGTGAAATGGCATGTAATTTTTCATATCCCTTACTCCTTTTATCATTTTCAGCTGCTGAAATGAAATGCTAAGGTAAACTTTCAGCAAATAAGGGTTTGTCAGAGAACATCAGCTAGCATATAATCATCCCCCTTTTGTCAATGCTCTTTATTTTGCCAATTTCTAATATTAAGCTCTGCTCATTCTCATCTTTTCTTAATATCTCTTTTTGGGACCATATTTCAATTTGTATTTATTTTTTAATTATAAAAGTATGATAACACATTTACAGGAGACTTGGAAAATATAGAACAAGGTTACATATAGTTCACCTATATATTAGTTATTTTGAAGTAGATAAATCAAGATTTCTTAGTTGGAGTTTCAATATCAATCTCTTAAAAATTAATAGAATGCACATACAGAGAAGTAGAAGGATATAGTAAATCTGAAAAGAATTGCGAACCAATTCAACATAATTAAGATTTATATAATTTTCACACAATAGTAGGATAAAATTCTATTCAAGTTCCCACAGACTGTAAACTAGAAGAATGTGAAACATATAGAGAGACATAAAACAAGGTATAAAAATTTCATAGTATAAAGGTACTGAAATCATACAATCTGTTCTCTTACCACTGTGGAATTATGTTAGAAATCAATATGAAAGGACATTTGATAATAACCCACATATTTTTAAGTGCAATGTGACATTTACAAAGAGAGGTCTTCGACTTGGCCACCGAGAAAAAATTTTTTTCTCCCTAATCTAATGGGGAGATTAACAGGTACATAAGGGTCTCTCTGGTAGCTCAGTCAGTAAAGAATTCACCTGCAATGCAGGAGACCCAAGTTCCATTCATGGGTCGGGGAAGATCCCCTGGAGAAGGAAATGGCAACCCACTTCAGTATTCTTGCCTGGAAAATTTCATGGCCAGAGGAGCCTGATGGGATATAGTCCATGAGATCACAAGAGTTGGACACGACTTAGCGACTAAACCACCACCACCATGAATACAAAAACACCTATACATAGATAAAAGGCATATATTCTCAAATAAAGATATTTTGGAAGTTGGACAAATAGATCACACCTTTTTTCTTTTCCTTTTGGTTTTTTTTTTTTTTTTTGTACAGCAGAAGGTCAGTGAGGAGGCATTTATGCTGAACTCTGAGGCAGAAGTAGGATTCTATAGAAGAGGGTCATGGCAGATATGAATATTGAAGTACTTGAAACTCTTAGTTGAATTTTTTAAATGGTCTGCCCATCTGAGGAAGATGAATATAATTTCCCAACTTCTAAAGTTAAGAAAACTAAAGAAGTGTATAGAATGAGATAAAAAGTAACACAGACTTGAACCGTTATATTACCATGTCCCTCCCATTCACAAAGTTACCTAGTTCAATTACTTTGGTTATCACTTAAACCAGCTAATCCCCCTTTTACCCTTAGGGTGGATCTAAAATTTCCAGCTACACTTCCACTTGAAATTCATACAAGTGCATTTGAATCTGTCTTTGTAATCTCCTACACATACTTCCATGATCCATTGGCCTCCCTCTGACATGCTGGCTCATTACTTCAAATTCACAGAATGTGGCTTATCAATAGGATATAAAACCATTATCTTTTGTCATACGCTAGCAAAATTTAATACACATTATTTTGCTCCAGATTCCACTCAAGACACTAGTTGAAGAAATGCTTAAATGACGTTATAACAAAGCATTTTATTTATGAGATAGAGTCAAATAACATATCGTGACACATCATTATCAAAAATCTTTATGGCATTTTTTCTTATTACACATTATTTTTTTCCCAATTGTGTCTTAACCTGTAATGTAATCTGAAAATACTGGTAACAACATCTTTAGTTAGACCACCGATCTCTCCCACTTAAGCTGGAAACAGAAAATTATAAAGGCCCTGAATGCCACTGAAATAATCAGATTAGTTAGGTAGGCAATCCTTTGCTAAGATAATATTGCTGAAAACACTAATCTGACCTTTTTTGTAGCAGCTGCTTTTTACTGTGTTTGGCTTCCCAAGTGGCTCAGTGATAAAGAATCTCCCTGCCAATGCAGGAGACACAGGCTTGATCCCTGGGTCGGAAAGATCCCCTGGAGTAGGAAACGGCAACCCACTCCAGTATTCTTGCCTGGGAAATCCCATGGACAGAGGAGCCTGGCGGGTTACAGTCCAGCAGGTGGGGTTGCAAAGAGTAGGATACAACGGAGCATGCACTCATGCCAAGTTTCACTGTTTACACACAGACTATTTCGCCCTTCTTTATTTTTACTGAGAGCTTGCACTTTCTAAAAAACAACACTTTTATTTCTTTTAGTCAATATATAGTAATTTCCTATTGGTCTAGCAATCAGTCTTTTAGAAACACTTTTCTAGTGTTCTAGGCACATTCAAAGTGCCTGCCCATTTTCATGGTCTCTGCATTTGACCACAACAGCTTGCCAATTAAGTTCTCCCAGGTCTTATCATCTCAGTGTTCAAAAGAGCTTCTAATGTCCCACATGCTCTGTGAAGCGTCTCAGCAATAAAGATCATCCAAAGGGTTGTTTGTTCTAGTCAGAACCTTTGGGCTACATCCTGTGTGCTGAAAAGCCAACCTTTTCCCTGATAACGGTTTGCTGAGAGCTCAGCCTGCACTGTGCGCCACGTGTAGTTAAATAATAAAAGAGAAGCTGGTGATCACAGGGACCCTCAATGCAGATTATCAAGTGTAAATTAGCCAAGTGTTTTCATAGCTCTTAATTATTGACAACAGACAGACTCATGGAAGAGCCTGCGTCAGCCACACAACTTGGTAATACGAAACCTCGCGCCACTCCTTGGCAATTACATCTCTGCTGAGATACGGGGAGGGGAGGGGGACCACCAGGTGTCCACCAAGAAGGATAGAATTTGTGGATTAGCAAAAAGCGAGAGCTAATGAGGATGTATTCTAGGAGGGCTTTCATTAGCAGTGCTATATGAGTGTGTAATGCGGAGACGATTTTCAAAAAGGATCTAAGAATTCCCTAGGAAATCACTGGTGCACAATGTAAATTACTGGGGTAACCAGGCTGCCTCACTCAGAGGGCATCAGGGTTTGTTTATTTCAGAGCTCCCTGTCAGCCTTGGCTTCATCCTCTGCTCTTAGCAAAAGGCTGTCTTGAGAGTAACTTATTCTTCTTTTCTCCTTTCTCCACCGGTATTTTCAACAAATAAAGTCCTTTAGAATACCAACTGATCAATCATGGACGTTTTTTGCACTAAATTTTTGTACTAATGCTTAAACATCCTACTGTCTTTAAGCTAAATAAGATACGAGATGTTTATGTTAATAAAAGAGAATGTTTTGGTTACCATTTTCACACACACATAAACTTATTGAAAAGCACACTAAGGATTTAACTTCTGTGACCTCTGTTTATACTTTATGACCTTGATGGTATCCTCATCATGCACAGAAGGAAAGAGATTAAATGATTTTCCCAAATGACATACCTTGTAATTGGTACAGACCTGTTTGCTTGTGCAAAGATGCGTCACAAACATTCTTAGACATTATAAAATATAATAACAGTAGTGATACTTAAGTACTGACTTTTAAAATTTTTTCTAGGATAATAAAATCGTGTCTCAAATTCGTCTTTTGTTGTCATCTGTACTTTTTGTTCCGTTAGTCCCATTTCTGCTAATGAAATTAAAACTAGAGGATCACTGGCAGCTAAAGAGAAATTATCTAAAGGCAAACCAAATTTTGATCAACTGTTGACAATTAGGTGGCTTCACTGGGTTAATGAGTTTATAGACACATTAGCCATCACATACAGAGAGCTTCAATAATTGATCATTTTGGAATCAAAGATTTTTTTTTTTTGATGTGATAATTGAAACACATGCTCATGGCTGACAACAAAGCTGGCATACAACCTACAGGAAATGTTCAACCTCCAGACAGAAACACTGGTCAGTGTTATGAATACAGCTAAATGTGAGAAGAAATTGGAAGTTTTCCACATATACCCATGCATTCCTTTTGGCAAGACTGTTTTCTCATTGCTCTCTACAAAGTAAATTAAAATATATTTTTCTAGATGAAAATAGCGTTGATGTTAGAGATCTGCATAAAAACAGAATGTTTTCTTCTACCATGAACATGAATCTGAAGTGAAATTTAGTTCCTATTCTTGCTCATGTCTTTATCCTCTGATGTCTATAAAATAGCTTTGTTCTCCAAATCTATGGGCCTTCTGGATTGCTCTAGTAAGACTGTGCATAGTAACTGTGTCCCCCCAGACTGTTCGTTTCCTGAGTTCAGAACCAACCACGTCTTCTACTATTATTCAGCACTTCAGAGGTTAATTTTTCTCACTCAGGGAACCTAAAAAGCAGACTAGCAACCACAAGGTGGCAGTCAAGATTTGTGGTCACATGGTCTAATCCTAAAGATGGGAGCTTAAATATATCTATTATCTATACTATGTCTACTCAGCAGTTGGATGGTTTTTAAAACACCAGCCACTTTACACCCAGCTTGTTTCATTAATTCTTACAAATTTTCATTTTGCCAACACTTTTCTTTAAACTTAAAGGAACATTTAAGAAAGGCTTTCTCTAGTTGCACTCATTTTACTGAATTTGATTTCAAAACCCCCAAAAGTTCTTGTCTCCTCTAACTTCACTGAGTAATATCACATTTGTATGTTTATTTTCTAAAAAAAAAGAAAAAAAAACAAAAACAAAAACCACAGTCCCCAATGTTAAACTCAATCCTACATCCCTTGATATTTGGAATTTTAATAATCTTACCCTCTCTAGTTTTTTCATCAAAAGCACAGTTTAAACTTTGCAAGTCAGTATATTTTTTATCTCTGAGAAAAGATATAGCAGCTTGCCTCTGTGATACACAAAACTGGCAACTGAAGTTTAATGAAAAGGTCATTAAAGCTTGGGTCAGAAGAACTGGGACTTTTTTACTATTCTGCCACTTTTCTGCCCAGTGACTCTGAACGAGACTCCTAACCCGTTTGAGACCTGGTTTCCTCTTCTGTCAAATGGAAATGCTGGTTCAATAAGGAAATAAAGGTTAAATAAAGGTAACTGAAATTAGTGCCTAAAACAGAGTAGGCCTTTAACAAATGATTTAATTTAGAAGTGCTTCAACTTCTCATTCTAATTTCGCAACAAATAAAGATTAATAATATAAACAACTTGTAATAAAATCAAACTTTAAAACGTAGAATAATTCTTCCCTCTTTTCTAGCAGTTCTGAAAAGCATTCTATCTGAGCCTCACATAAGACTAATGGTAAGAATTTTTGGTAATTTTGTTTTAAGATTTTACGTTCTCAGCTTAGATAAAGAAGATGAAATCCATTCTCTCAAAAAGTCCCAAAAGAAATCTCTTAATTACTAACTACATTGCAAAGTTACTTCTAAGTTTTATGTCTTTCTACTTTCTGAAAAACAGCAACCACATTAGAAAACCTAAGTTTTACATTGATCCAAATAAAATGTGAACATCCACTATTCACCAGAATAACTGAAGATGATGCCTTTAAAGAAAAAAACAAAGCAATAGATTCAATACCTTGTCAAACAAAATCATAAGTAACTACTTAGCTAAATTCTCTTTAAATACAGTAATTAAGCAAAGTATAACAACAGAAAATGAAAAGAAAAATTATGTTCACTATGTTCCTTTTCAAACTTCCCTGACGGTTCAGTGGTAAAGAATCTGTAAGCCAATGCAGGAGACTTGAGTTAGATGCCTGGTTTGGGAAGATCCCCTGGAGAAGGAAATGGCAACCCACTCTAGTATTCTTGCCTGGAAAATCCAATGGACACAGGAGTTTAGTGGGCTGCCCTCCATGAGGTCACAAAAGAGTTGGACATAACTTAGCAACTAAATAACAACAATAATGCGTCCTTTTTATTATTTTTAATACTACATTTCAAACATAATAGATTACGAGTTTTGTTTAATGTCAATTTTTCTATTCATGTTTCTAGGCTATTTCTTAACCATTAATTCCTGCTTACTGCCTCTAGAGCTTAGAATCCACATCTGTGTCTATTAAAGTCACAATCTTCTTATGGAAAAAACCTAAATATTTAAATGGAAGAATATGCCACTGTCACGGTGCCAACATATGCTATCATTTCTCAGTAGCAAAGAAGAAAAAAAAATCTGATTTTACATCATTTTAAATTCATTCACACCTATTGACCATACTGTATGATTTTTATTACCCAACTAGATTTTATTTTTTTCTACCTGGGAGAAAACTTTGTTTCATGTCAAGACATACATTTCATAACACTTTGGTAATACTAGATTTGACCTTTAAAAAGACAAAATTGAAGACAGCTTCTTCTGAAATGGAGCCATGCAATAAATGCTATACTTCTTCAGTTTACAGCACACAGCTTTTTATGTAAATTACTTCTAGAGAAATTATTTTTCTCCACTTGATTTAATTTTAAATACCTCTTCCCTGCAAGTACATTTAAATATTTTACTCAGTTTGTGGATATACTTCTTTGGCTTTTATGAACTTATACTGTTAATTTCTGAATTCAACTTTTGAAACCATCTCTGAGGAACAACAATAACTGTTCTAATATTCTCATTATAGTCAAAATTTTAGTGTTTAAGTTGTGTACTTCAGAGGCAGTCCCCTCTTTACACAAATATAAACATCTGTTGGCCATCTGGAAAAATGCAGAGACATGCCAACTGAGGACTCCTATATTGTGCTTACTTCTTAAAAACTTACTTGCAATATTTCCTAGTTCTCTTTAGCTGGGATCTTAAAAAGCTCCACACATGTCTAATGCCAACATCAGTGTTCCCACATATTTTTCAAAGCAACATAAATTGAAGGTTAACACAACCAGCTATATAAATTAATTTAATGTTTTTAAATTAAACTAACTTAATTTTGTTAAACAGAGTAAGTCACCTTTTCTAAACAGGTGCCCGGTTAGAATTCATTTATGAAAATGTTTTATCATTAAATTAAAAAGAAGATGCGAACTGTATACTCTTTGGAAAAAAATCAAGTTACATTGAATAGGAGTGAAGGGACTTATGAATAAGCCCAGCATACATTTGTCACTCCAAGTCGACATATTAAGCATCAGGTTTGGTTTTATTTTTAAGGGAAGAATGGTCTCTCCTCATTTATGAATAAAGGCCACAAAAAAGCAAACACACAACCCAGGCGCATCAGAAAATAAAAGGAATGAAATGTGGACAACGCCAAAGAGAGTACCTCTTCTAGTCAGTTAACACCTCTGTGTTTGATTCTGAAGGTAAAGACCTGTGTCTGCCTTAGCTGCTATTTTATTTTCACAAGTCAGTCATGGCCAACAAACTGCAAGTACTTTGACTAGCTGGACTAATTTACTTTCTAAAAAGAGATGAAAATGAAGCTTAAATCAAAAAAAGTAAAATCAATCAACTGCTAAGGTTAGGGTAGATTTCTGTCTGAGATATACCACATTTAGGCATGTGGCCCCAGCTTCACCCTGCCTTGAGCAAGAGTAGCCAGGGAGAAGAGATACTGAAGGGGAAAGGGAGATGGTATTTCCACCTGTGTGATGATAGAATGGGGTAAGGCTGAACATTTGTTGAAAGCCCAATCGGAGCCAGCCAAGTCCAGGAATTTTCAACCATTACCAGACTCAAAGAATTTATTCTCTCGGGCTCCAAAATCACTGCAGATGGTGACTTCAGCCATGAAATCAAAAGATGTTTGCTTTCTGGAAGAAAAGTTATGACAAACCTAGACAGCATATTAAAAAGTAGGGACATCACTTTGCTAACAAATGTCTCTATAGTTAAAGCTATAGTTTTTCCAGTAGTCATGTACAGATGTGAGAGTTGGACCACAGAGAAGGATCAGTGTTGAAGAACTGATGCTTTTGAATTATGGTGCTGTAGAAGACTCTTGACAGTCTCTTGGAGAAAAAGAGATCAAACTAGTCCATCTGAAAGGAAATCAATCCTGAATATTCATTGGAAGGACTGATGCTGATGCTGAAGCTCCAGCACTTTGGCCGCCTGATTGGAAGAACTGACTCACTGGAAAAAAACCCTGATGCTGGGAAAGATTGAAGGCAGGAGGAGAAGGGGATGACAGAGGATGAGATGGTTGGATGGCATCACAGATTTAATGGACATGAGTTTGAGCAAGCTCTAGGAGTTGGTGATGGACAGGGAAGCCTGGCGTGCTGCAGTCTAAGGGGTTGCAAAGAGTCGGAAACAACTGTGTGACTAGACTGAATGGACATAACAAAGATTTTCCTGTATTTATATAGAAAAAAATTCTTAGGAATGCTTCATTAGAAGGGTGGCTCCTTAACTAAAACTGACATGTGGAAAATCAGGAAAAACCAGTAACTCAAAACTTTGGAACTTTACAGCCTGCTCTTAGTTTTCTGTGGTTTTAGATCTAAGTCCTAGATGTCATCATCATTATCATCACATTTCGATGTTGTTGTTGTTGTTTAGTCACTAAATCATGTCCAACTCTTTGGAATTAATGGACCATAGCCCACCAGGCTCCTCTGTCCACGGAATTTCCAAGGATGCTGGAGGGGGTTGCCATTTCCTTCTCCATGGGGTCTTCCCAACCCAGGGATCAAACCCACATCTCCTACATTGGCAGTCAATTCTTTACCCCTAAGCCACCTGGAAGGCCCTCATATATGGTAGCTATCCTCAAATTTGATTAGTATAAGAAATATTTTTAAAAGAAACTTCTTTCACTCCTAATTATTTGTTTATATTACTTAAATACATACATGAATTCACAGATATAATGTTAGGTTTAAGTTTCATAAATTTATGCCCTTGGGCAATAAAAAAAATTTTAGGTATAAAACTATGCAACTTCTAAAATTTAAATTAACAGCCTTAATAGAAGATATTATGCAGCTGAAACTAAATGTCACTTGCAATATTAATTTGAGCCTTTCAGGAACCATGTGAATGATTCAGAAACCACTCATCCTTTTCTATTCAAACTCCTGCAAATACTTCGTTCTTACAGCCTACTATGCTGTACATTCTTTGTTTTTCACTAATGCCTCACATATTAGTAAAACATTATTTTCCTCTAGATCAAACACATTTAAGAACTATCATCTGGAACAAAACCAATTGTAGAAAAAATAAATAGGCACAGAAGTCACAACTGAATGCCTTGTCATAAGTGCTTTTCACACAGCCCAGAAAAAGTGCCTTGGGTTTTTTTTTTTTTCCCCAGTTATCAATTAAATAAAAATCCAAATTAAAAACTTTTTTGATAATGAATCTTCACTTATGAGGATAAAACTGGATGGCTCAAGTTGCAGACAACTTATACGAAATGATCTCTTAAACTCCTTTTACTGAATAATTTTTCTCTGACATAAATTTAAGGAAGTGTTGCTACTACTTTGGCCTTCCCTGATAGTTCAGTTGGTAAAGAATCTGCCTGCAATGCCGGAGACCTGGGTCAGGAAGATCCCCTGGCGAAGAGATAAGCTACCCACTCCAGTATTCTCTGGCTTCCCTTGTGGCTTAGCTGGTAAAGAATCCGCCTGCAATGCAGGAGACCTGGGTTTGATCCCTGGGTTGGGAAGATCCCCTGGAGAAAGGAAAGCCTAGAGAATACCATGGACTGTATAGTCCATGGGGGTCACAAAGGGTCAGACACAACTGAGCAACTTTCACTATTACTACTTTAATAACATAATTTTAACATCAAACAGGTGGTAAGTTGCAGATCTGGGAGACACATCAAGCTAAAAGAAATAGCAAATATATATATATAAGTATATATATATATATATATATATATATATATATATATAAGTTCAAAGAAAAAAGGAAGTGAAAGTGAAAGTTGCTCAGTCGTGTCCAACTCTTTGCGACCCCACAGACTATATACAGTCCATGGAATTCTCCAAGACAGAATACTGGAGTGGGTAACTGTTCTCTTCTCCAGCTGATTCTTGACCATCTGAGCCACCAGGGAAGCCCAAGAATAGTGGGGTGGGTAGCCTATCCCTTCTCCAGGAGATTTCCCGACCCAGGGATCAAACCAGGATCTCCTGCATTGGGGGTGGATTCTTTACCAGCTGAGTTATCAGGGGATAGAACATAACATTTACAAAGTCAACAACATGTGCCTTTCTGTTAAGGAAAAGCAAAAGTGAAAGTTAGTCACTAAGTCATGTCTGACTCTTTGTGACCCCATGGATTGTAGCCCATCAGGCTCATTCATGGAATTCTCCAGGCAAGAATACTGGAGTGGGTTGCCATTTCCTTCTCCAGGGGATATCACGACCCAGGGATAGAGCCCAGGTCTCCTGCACTGCCGGCGGATTCTTTACTGACTGAGCCACCAGGGAAGCCTGTTAAGGAAGATGATTCTATCATTCATAATTTCTGGTTGTAGGGAAAATACTGTAAGCAGGACAGTTATTCTTCCTGGAGAGAAGTCCACGTGTTTGAGAGAGGATAACTGAAGGTTGTCAACTGGCCTCATATCTGAGATGTGAATATGGAATTACTCTCGTCACTCTCATGAACCTAATCGAACCCCCATATGCAGAGTACTCTCTGTTAGGCATTCAGACTGACTGCCCCGGCAGCACAGCCTAATTCTAAAATCATACAAAAGAAAGACAGTCTCCTCTCACCTAAAACATAAACAGAGTCTGCTGATTTCTCCCCTTGCTCCAGGACAACCTACTCTTGCCAGTTCCAGGAATAAAGACTAGACTCAAAGCTTGGGAGCTATTCTGAGCTGCTCATGGGAGAAGTATTACACAATTCCACAGCAAGTATCATTAGTGATACATTTATGATAAACAAAGCTGTGCTAAGCTTGGAATCTGTAAGCAGAGACACGGACAAAAGGCTTCAGCCTGCTCAGAATGATTCCTCTCTTGGTAGATCAGAACTAAAATAATAAATGCAATTGTTTACTAAGAATGAAAGATTTTAAGATTTGTCCCCTTGTTCTTCTTTCTTCATTAATATTTATCTCAAATCTTTCATAAAGTTGAATATACATCATTCAGCCCACCTGCATTCAACTTTCAGCACCAGTTATCAATGACCAGTTAAGCAATGTTTAGGAACCAGCTAAACATTCAGATTGAACAGCCAATAAATCTTCCTGTTTCTTTGACTGAAAAATTCTGCCCCAAAGAGACAGGTTGTATAAAATAAGATGAAGTCCAGCTATAATGAAGAGGCAGATTGTCTCCAAGGAATGAATTTATTTAAATTAAATTCATTGTTTACTCAGAAAAGTGCTAAAATGCTTTCTTGAAGGCTTTCAGAATATTTTAGGGAATCTATTCGGTATTGCCTTGGAGTTCCATCAGGGAAAAAAAAAATGTTGAATGCCAGCATGTCAAAAGATAGTTGATGTCTCATGATTCCTATTTTTTTGAGAATGCTAAAATGTGCAGCACCTTCCACATGGGGCTGAGTTCATTTTGCTATCTCATAATTTCACATTTATTTCTTACATGGTGGTTCAACATCTAATGGTTTAGATCTGGACTTACCAATAAGTCATCTTCCATGAAACTGACAATTGATCCAAACTATACAGTTGGAATTAGAATGAGTGTAACCACACAATTTCAAGGTTAAACTTGTCTACAATGGTCTCCTCCTGCCTTACTTACCTATGCAACAAATACCTACATATACACTAGGTACTTTATAAAGTCAAACTCAATTCTTGATCACAGCTCAGGGGTCTTCTGGAATTCAAGGCAGAGCTAATGGATCTCTCTTTGTGCTCAAGAAGCCACAAACTCATTAAAAATTAGTTTAGACTATTTCTTTTCCTTTTATCCAAGAGGCTGCTGCTGCTAAGTCACTTCAGTCGTGTCCGACTCTGTGCGACCCCACAGACATCAGCCCACCAGGCTCCCCCGTCCCTGGGATTCTCCAGGCAAGAACACTGGAGTGGGGTGCCATTTCCTTCTCCAATGCAGGAAAGTGAAGAGTGAAAGTGAAGTCGCTCAGTCGTGTCCGACTCTTAGCGACCCCATGGACTGCAGCCTACCAGGCTCCCGTCCATGGGATTTTCCAGGTAAGAGTACTGGAGTGGGGTGCCATTGCCTTCTCCGATCCAAGAGGCAGGAAATTCCAAATAATAAGGTTAGAAACGCGGACCAGCTACAAGTTAACTCTGTTCACAATACGTATTATCTGACACAACAGTACTATGTTTACCTGCTTTAAGTTCTCATTATTTAACATAGTTCCCTATGTTATTGTTCAGTCGCTCAATCATGTCCGACTCGTTGCCACCCTTTGGAATACAGCATGCCAGGCTTCCCTCTCCTTTACCATCTCCCAGATTGTGCTCAAATTCATGTCCATTGATTCAGTGATGCTGTCTAACCATCTCATCCTCTGCAGCCTTCTCCTTTTGCCTTCAATCTTTCATTATTATAACTACTAAAAATAATAGACATTAACTAAGATTTAATTAGCACAACATTAGCAGTGCTTAATCCAGTTATTACAACAGCATACTTATATAAGGTACACAATTTATTTTTATGCCCCAGACAGATCCTTCAGCTGACTATGACTTCCAATTTTACAAAAAAATCAGCAACAGTAATATCCTTCTGAGATATCTGGTTTTACTTAAAATTCTTTAAAATATTATGGTTCCATTTAAATCCTAACATATTATGATTCTATTTTTTTAAAAGTCTCATTGTAGTAAACATCAACTCTAAAGAAAGCAGCAGCAAATGGCAGAGTTTTCTCCTCACCTAGATGAGAATCAGAAACCCCACCTGTTGGCTACAGTTTCTCTGAAGTCTCCGTTGTATTCACACAGCCTCATCCTATGGAGAGTTGAGCTAAATGAGTCAGGATGTTAATTATGTGCTCTGGGAGTGCAAAGAAGAAATAAAGAAGTTATTACCTTCCCAAGTTTCTCAGGTAATGAGACCCACTTCTGGAGATATGTGGCATTCTACCAGAATCTGTGATGAGAATGAGCTTTGCAGTAAAAATGCATAGAATTAATTTTTTAATGAAAATCCTCTACAGGTTTTCTGAGTTGAATCCACCTGACAAATGTCACTGGGCAATGTCATTACCAGTTAACCAGCACAAGGCCTTTAGAACAGATGGTGGAGTGGTGTCTTTTCATAAGTCAGGCTAGCTAATTTCAGCCACCCCCCCATCTCCTGAAAATAAAATAAAATAAAATTGGCTCCATGTCACTCAGACATGACAGTACTTTGGATTTCTCCCCCATGATGTTTTTTAGCCTTGAGGCAGATATGACAGGCGCCTTATTAAATTCCAAAAATAAATGTGGAGCAAGGAGGCAGTGCATTCCAATGAGACATCCAACTTGTTAAAATGCAACATGCATAAAACTTGGTTCATTTTATTTTTAGCCATCATCTTCATCATTTTAAATCAAAATGGAAATATAATATTTGTTACCATAATCTAAGTAAAATTGGTACAGAGATCTGTTATTTTTTATAAAAATTAGCTATTCATTTGTTCACATGTACTTAAGTTGGAATTTCCCCAAAATATCTCTATCAATATCTAGAAATAGGCTAAGAAGAAAAAAGATTTACCGAAGATTTCTCACTCTATATTTTAGCATCCCCCACACATCTCCTAACATTTCCTTGGACAGACTCAAGGATATTTATGGATCCCTGACTTTGTGCATGCTGCACATTTTCCTATCTGTATTTTTGTTTCTCAAACTATTACAATCCTACTTGGGTTCAACAGTTCGATTTTCACCATCTTTTCCTGACATCTACCCTCTTTCCCCAAACTATTATAAATAAACACCGCTCCTGATTTCTTACAATACGCATCTTCTTCATCTACTTAGAACTTAATTCATTTATTTATTTATTCTGCTTCATGTGTTAATAAATTTCTCCACTAGAAACCTATTTCTTCTCCTAGGAGTTCCTATGTATCCTCAAATAACCTATGGCATCTAGCTTGAGGCATGATACATATCAGGGGTTCCATAAATGTTAAAAAGAAATAAACAGGACCAATTGCAACCATCATAATGATACAATCACTGTTATTTCTTCATTGTCTTACTACCATGACTCCAAGAAATCTGAACAATTGATCCCCAAGAAGCAACCCAATCTTAAAGTCCCAATATATGTATATTATGTACTATAAAACACAACAGAATTTCTGAATCTGGTCCTTTTCTTCAAAAAGCTTTAAGGTTGAGTGCAGAGATCAGAGGCTTCCCCAGTGGCTCAGCTGTAAAGAATCTGCCTGCAATGCAGGAGATGCAGTTCTGATCCCTGGGTTGGAAAGATCCTTGGGAAGAGTACATGGCAACCCACCCCAGTATTCTTGCCTGGAGGATCCCATGGACAGAGGAGCCTGGTGGGCTACAGTTCGTAAAGTCACAAAGTGTCAGACATGACTGAAGCAACATAGCAGGCATGCACACGTGGACCAGGCTTTGAGGAGAACTCTTGGGACATCTCTGTGACTCACGCCTTACCAGCATTTGCCTTGGGATTAATCATACCTAAAGTATTTTAATGCATCATTTAATATTAAAACATTCCCATCAAGGAGGCAATACTACCCCAGTGTGATATAACAGAAATCAGAGATTCAGACAGTTGAAATTACTTATAGGAGGTCACCTGCCTGCCAAGAAATGACAATACTGAGGTTCATGGCTGTGTGTGTTAATGACAAAACCCATGCACTTCACACCCTTCAATGATTCTACAGTTTCACAAAGCATAAATCCATGTCCCAAGGAATCTGAGGAGACTGTACTAGCGAATCCATGACACCGTACACCCAGAATATTCAACCCATTTTACCCAGGTGATTTTTCCCTAACCTCTAAGGAAGGGACCCAGTTTCCATGCCCAGCTCCAGGGAGCTCTGACAGGACCCCCTCCATCTAGGCCAGTGTGCTTGATGGATACTTCGAAGGCTTCCCTGGTGCTCAGAATAATAATCACTTTACTTAGTATCAGGGTACAGTTAGCAATCATGATCCAATAATGGTTCAAAGTGCTAAAGTTTAGCTTATTTTTACTTCATTCTATTTCTCATGCAAGAAGCAAATTAACATTTTGCAATATGATCAGGTATAATCTGAAATGTTATGCAGACCATCATTATTTCTAGGAAAATAAATAAGGTTAACACAAGATCATCAAAAGGAGAAGGGAATGACAGAGGATGAGATGGTTGGATGGCATCATTGACTCAATGGATATGAGTTTGAACAAACTCCAGAAGATAGTAAAGGACAGGGGAGCCTGGCGTGCTAAAGTTCATGGGGTTGAAAGGAGTCGGATATGACTCAGCGATTGACGAACAACAAACGGTCATAAAGTTGGGAGGGGCATGGCTATAACTAAAATTCCTTCAGAGACCTTCTGTTGCAACATCCTAGGTCAGAAAGTTGACTAAGACAGGTTGGAGCAGGTATTAGGGATCTAATTCTCTTCCTTTTTACCTTTCTCTCTATAATATCTATCTCTTTCTATCTCTATAGTGTTTTCCTTTGTCTTCCCTTGTTTGATTTATTTAATTTAGTTAATTTCAAACCAGGTAATATCTTCAAATATTAAGGTACACTCTAACAGGCCATGCATAACCTTCCACATTGAAGATCATATCCAATTTGAAGGTCCTTCCTTACATATAAAATGAAGGCTGTAGACTAAGACTTTTTTTCAAAAGCAAACCATAAAGACACTATCAGCCACTTTTTCCTCTTCCTTCAGTGTGACTCTACATGTTCAAGACTACTTCCTTCTGTTCTCTCTTTTATATTTCTTCTCCCTTTTCTGTTGAAGTTCAACAAGAAAGCTGTCTTAAGGGAGAACATTTGCTGTTTATACCACCCTCTTGTAAACAAGTCATGTCACTGTTGTCATGATGTTGTATCTATAATAGAGCTGGATGCAAAAGGAATTTCAACACACTGGAAAAAGTATTTTCAGTAAACTTCAATAGAGAGTATATTCTGGGTAACAATAGCATAGACTAAGTGTCTGCTTTTCCAGTAAATACCTTCCTACACCTTAGATTTAAGATGCTTTATCTATATAATCATGTTTCCTTTTCAAAGTCAGAGATGTGAAAGAAGACTCTATCCCACACACACAAAAAAAGAATTTTTGCTTGCCAAAACTTTGGTTAGAAAACAAAGCCTCAGAGGAAAGAACCTCAGTAGGGAAGAATATTGCTATCTCTTCAGTTATATGCCATGTTTTGCTTTTTGGTAACACTTTAACTTTTTAGAATCTATTATTTCTTCTCCTGACACAAATATAAATGTATCCAATCTTACTTGAAATGTGTGAATCTTTAACACTAACAACCACTGCCAACTGCAATCCATAAGGCAATACATATTTCAGAATGTGTCTGAGTCTTCTCTTAGCATAAAAGTAAATCAAGATAAGTTGTTAAAAAAGCTTATTTCTCCCATGTTAACAAAATATCTACAAAGTAGTTCACAGAATTGAGCTTGGTAAATGTCTGCGTTTATTACCAAATCTCCTGATAATAATAATAATAATAAAAGACTTCTAAAGTTACTAAAATGGGTGAAGAGTCTGACTTTCAATTCCTTACGCACTTGGTATTTTAGATTCCAGCCACATAAAGGAAAGACCGATACAAATGGATGATGTATTCGTGATACTTAGTTTGCTTCCTGGTATTGACGAATAATACTGCAGTTGTGGAAAGCCCCGAATTAGAGGTCAGAAGATTGATGTTTTTATACTAGCTTAGCCACTATTTATTTCCTGTGTCAGCCTGCCAGTTGACTTAACTTGTCCGTACCCTAATTTTCTGCTCTGTCATCTGGGACCCATAATAATTTACTATTCTTATCAACATCAAAAGGATGGTGATTATTGTTTTTATTTATTAATACTATCCATGCCAGATAAATGAACTACAGAAAGGCCTAAGTGTAAAGTTGTATTGAAAATAGTGTTGTCAGTAAGTAGCACAAACTGAGTGTGGAGGAAACAAGAAAATAAGAAAATAACATTTGTCTATTTTCTTATAATTATTTTAGTTTTGGATTTGTGTACTTTATGGTTTGACTCAAAACTAGAAATAGAAATATGAGATTATTATTCTGTGAGTACCATTCCAAAAACATAGTTGTCACAAGGACTTCTATTTCACCAGACCAAGAGGATATTATATAGTTAAAATTTGACTTATGAGTACACAGAATTTTTTAAATACTTCTTCTCATCCAACCTTTGATATTTTGCTATTCCTGTCTCTGACAACCAACCACTAAAATTTGGTGAATAGCTATGTCTACACAATGCCAGTTGAAGCACCAATGATCAAATATGTACAAAGTACAGAGATGTCTGTGTAAAAATAGAAGCATTTTATTTACTCACGCATCAAAACAGTTTATCAAGAGATGCTTGCATGGAGTTTGTGGAATATTTACTTTTGAATTGTTACACCTGCCAATCATCCCTGACTTCTCAGTTACTCATCAGACAAGAAGAAAAATCAAAGAAAATTTCTGAATACAGTGGTAGCTGAAATTTAAAATTACTGCAATCTGGTGTTCATTTTTTATTATGTTTATTCACAATTTCATGAGAGGCCTGAGCTGCTATGTAAAGTTAGGCTGTATAGGTTCCTTTGACACAGCCATTTAGCTCTCATTCTCCCTGTTCTAGCTATCTAGAGATTAGTAGCCCATCTTCCTTAGAAATATCAACATTTCATAAAGCTGTTAGAGATACGTAAAAACCTAATAAAAAACTATATATTTTGGGAGATCACTAGGAAAACTAGGGAACTTTTCAGGATATCAATTACCTCCTCTATCTGGAGGTAGAAAGAAAATCGGGATCTTCCTCTGTAAAGGTCCATATCATTAAATTACTTCTGTACTGTACATAGCCGTATTGAACACACAGGGGCAGAAAATACTTGTTGACAAATAAGATATAGCTTATTTGCCTAAAAAGACTCAGAGATACACAAATTTGCTTTAGGAAGAAGTGAAAAATATAATCACAATGAGCAATAGCAAAGTAGTTTTAAATTAGTCTACTAAATGAAATATTTCCATTAAAGAAATATGTCTGAAGTTAAAATTAAAGGAAAATATTTAGAAATACAGTATATATTCTTCAACAAAATTTTTTTCATTCAAATTCATTTTAATTTTAAAAGGAAACTATTAAGAGATTTTTAAGCCACAAGTATTCTTAATAAATGAGCTTTCCTGGTGGCTCAAGTGAGTAAAGAATCCACCTGCAATGCAAGAGATCAGAGTTTGATCTCTGGGCCAGGAAGATCCCATGGAGAAAGAAACGGCAACCCACTCCAGTATTCTTACCAAGGAGCCTGGCAGGCTACAGTCCATGGGGTTGCAATGAGTTGGACACGAATTAACAACTAAATTCTTAATAAAATTAGCAAAACAGGAAGTTGTAATTGTGATATGGACTTTTTTTTAATGGACAATGGGATCAAAAAGGCATCAAATACTGATATCAGATTGCATGTGTGAGTTAGTTGCTAAATTGTGCCTGACTCTTTGTGATCCCATGAACTATATCCCAGAAAGTTTAATTATCCAAACAAATGCTTTTGAATCCAGTGTACTTATGTCAGAGAACATAAAAGAAATATATTATAATAAATTTTCTGATCTCTGAGATTTTGTCTAATATACAGCTGAATTAGACATAACACAATTTTTGATATTGTATTAAATAAGCATGTATGTATCATTGATTCAAGTTCATATTTTATTTTTAGGTAAATTCTACTCATAATTAACATCTTTTTTCTTTCATGTTATTGAATGTATAAAGTTGTAAAGCTAGAAAAGAACTTTCAGTTCATATAACATTCCTTCAGTTTTAAAGATTATGGGTTTCCCTGGTGGTCCAGTGGCTAAGACTCTAGCTCCCAATTCAGGGAGCTGGGGGTTCTATTCCTGGTCAGGGTACTAGATCCCACATGCCACAACTAACACCTGCACAACCAAATAAATGAATATTTTTAAATGTTAGAGTTGAAAAATTAGTATTTATGCTTTTCTGATTTAATATTTAGTCATCACTTTATGTGTGATTTTTTTTCTCCCAAATATATTGTATATTGCACTGAAGCTTATTTAAACATTCTTTACTGAAATAGATTATAAAATCTACCCAAATACGATACAAAATAATTGTTTTTCTATTAGTAATCTTTTGGCGAGAGAGATATAACAACCTCTTCGTTTTGTCTGATTGAGTTATTCTGCCTTTTCTAATTTAAACACTTCATTCAGAGAAAGACATCACTTTTTGAATATTACAGCAAAAAAAATTAATCATAATATCCACTATGCTTAAATACCAGCAACTACCCGAAACTCTGAGAATTAAAGCCCCCTGTTCTTGATGCTGACATCATCCACCTGAGCATCAAGGATCCAATCCCAGAAGTCCCCAAACAATAACCAGAAAGCCCTGACATTGAGAATATAAGCTCTAAACAGATCCTTTTGGAACCTGTGTCATTGAATTTTTAATCCTGTTTCTTTTTCAATAAACTCATCCCATCTACTGCCTTTCCTAGAAAGAGTGAGTGTCCCATGGACAAGGCACTTACATAAGCCAACATGAAAATCACAAGAGGAAAAAGGTTAAGGAGATTGCAACATTCGATTGAAAAATATTAATAAAAGTCTTATTTCTTTTAAGTAGTTCCCTTTTCTCCTTGGGGGATATGTGTCCCTTTCGTATGCCAGATAACCTTTAAATAGATGCATCTTTCATTTCAAAGAAAGCTCTAAACAGCCAAGCGTCTCTGTGATTCACCTAATTGTATTCTCTGTCCACATGCAATGACTGCAGTACAATTCTTGAAGCCAAAAGAATTTCACTGCCTGAAAATAACAGACATCGAGGCCTGATTAGTACTCAAATATTTGACTGTTCTCTCCTAGAACCCTTAACATGAACAACCACCCTAGGGGTTCTGAGATGGTAATGATGTCAGGATCCCAGGGGCAAAAGTGGGAGAAGGGAGGGGCGAGGAGTCAGGTTTGATTTCAGTAGACAATGTGAGTTGTTTCTCTTCTATGAATTTTGACATTGCCTTGGAAGGAAGGAAGGATTCTGTTCAAAGCCAGCCCAGACAAAGCAATATTAAATATTTAATTTCCAAAGGCAAAATCCCAAGGTCCCAAAGCTCCAGGAAAGTTAATGGTCCTCTCTCTAGTTAGGCTGAAAGGAGCAAATACCAAACTCATACCTAATTCGGCTCTAAGATAGAAGTACTGTCCTCAGAAATATTTACAAATCCCCATGGTGTTTTCATTATTTTTTAAACAGAAACACAAAGTATGCATATTTTAAGTTCTGCAAGTATTAATAATATGTATTTATACACTAAGAGGATTCACTA
Organism: Cervus canadensis; assembly: GCF_019320065.1. Classification (NCBI taxonomy): domain Eukaryota; kingdom Metazoa; phylum Chordata; class Mammalia; order Artiodactyla; family Cervidae; genus Cervus; species Cervus canadensis. The sequence goes on along the minus strand of NC_057412.1, from coordinate 22,329,907 downwards.
ACATATACCTTGTCTTGTATATAGACCTTAAAAGCAAATGAATTTAGTTTCATTTAAGTCCTGTTCTCTTTGAGAAAAAAAATGTAAGTTAAACAATAAGAATTAATTGTTCATACTTTTTCTAAAATTAATATAAATATCTGGTCATATGTAATATTAATTTACAACATATAAAATATATATAAATACTTATTCAAGATTTGATTACAATTCTTAAGCATTATTTATTAATGACATGTATATATACTTAAAGTGAGATAGTATTCCAAAAGTATCATACCATTACTATACTAAAATCTGAAATACATTTAAATCCCCATTAACTTCTAATCCCTCATATGGGCCTTCCACGCACGGGATAATGTTCTTTTGCCTATAATGAAGGGCAGGGTTTCTCTCCTTCTGCACCACAGAAAGCCTAGGAAGCAGATGTTATCTTTGTTCTTTGACACCAGTGTAGTCTTGTAAATCACACTGCCTCTACCATGCATCACTGCTTCAGATTCATTACCTATAACCCAGAGAACTGCTAAAGACAATAAAATCAAGGATTGCTTTTTTTTTTTCACTTTATTTACATCACTTTCCACATGTAACACAACAAGGCTTCACCTCCCTGATAATACCGAACTGTTCATAGTAGTATTAACTTGGAATTTTCAGACATACATACTAACTGATAAGGTGACAATCAGACCAGCTATGCAAAGATGACAGGTAAAAGCTATTATATGACCTCTTGTGGACTTTTTTTTTTCATGTAGTTTTTCTACATAAGTAATATATTTCTTTATATTTGTTGGTTTATTATATTATAAGCACCAGCCTCAAACACAATGACTTGGTTTTAGAAAGTGTAAAATATGAGTCAGACGCAAACTGTGCTGGTAAATGAAAAGTTATTCCTTAAATTAAAGGAAATAATACACAACTTGAAAATTAAATACTGTAGCATAAACACAGAAGCACATTGAAATTCAAATTAGCGGATATTTTTGAGCACTGAACTAGATGACAGGAAAGGGCATCATTGGCCAAAGAAACTTGCCAATATCATTTGGGAACCTTTCTTACCAGATTCATCATTCTTGGGTCTGGGCTTTCCACATGTTCATTCCTCTTTCAGGATTCTTCTTACTCTGGTCTTGGCAGAACAGCCTCTCTTTCAGACAGAACGTTCCTGACCACACCAGCTAAACAGCCCTCCTTGGTTCAGATACTTCAACATCACTGCTTTATTATTTTATCCCATAAGATTTAACTAGCATTTCAAATTACAAAGTTTGGGATGGACATGTCCATACGGCTATATTTAAAATGGATAATCAACAAGGACCTACTGTATAGCACAGGGAACTCTGCTCAATGTTATGTAGCAGCCTGGATGGGAGGGGAGTTTGGGAGAGAATGGATACATGTATATGTAGGACTGAGTCCCTAGACTATTCACCTGAAACAATGAAAACATTGTTAATTGGCTATGCCCGATAGGAAATAAAAAATTTAAATTAAAAAAAAAAATCAAGGTCCTACTGTATAGGACAGGGAACCATAGTCAATATCCTGTGATAAATCATAATGGAAAAGACTATGAACGTGTATGTTCAAAACTGAATCACTTTGCTGTACAGTAGAAATTAACACATTGGAAATCAATTATATTCCAATAAAATAAATTTTGAAAAGAAAAAAAAATTAAAAAGAGTACATCATTTGCATGTTTCCTAATTCATCTTCTCTGTCCAGACCATGCAGCTGCATGAGAGCTGGCTGGGACATTTTCTTTCTTGGTCAGTTTTGCTCTAATATTACCCAACTCACGGTGACATGCAAACATCAGTGGATTTGGGAAAGAAGGAACAACACAGTAAGGTTGAAGATAGGAGGAGAACCAAGAAAGTACAAATATTACCAAATTCAAAGAAAGATAAATATTCAAGGGGGAGCAAATTGTCAATAATTTGAAAGCTACAGAGAACAAGAACTAGGTGAAGCACTGGAAGAGGCTGGGGAGAATACTTTCAGTGGAGCCACAAGATGGGGACTAGACCCTAAAACGTTAAAGAGAAGACTGGGATAGTCCATTTCCACAAAGTGTGTAGAAGAGATAGCAAGTAAGGACAAAGCATCCATGGAAAGAAAAACAAATAGAGCTATGAAAGAAAGCCACAAAGAACAAAATAACACCCAAAGGAAGGATAAGAGGATTACGGATAAAACAGCAGTTCAGGGTTTTAGACTGCGAAAGAGTGAAAGCAAGTCTGTCCTAGAAACTGCGAGGAAAGAAGGAGAAAAAAAAAAAAACTTAAGATAATGTATTAAGAATTTGTAGTTAAAAACATATAGATCCTAGCATGACAAACTCTTATTTTCTTTCCAAGTAGGAGGTGAGACTTTAAGAACTCAAACAACAGAGTAGGACATAAGCATTAGAACATCCAATAAAGAAAAAGAACTTGATCAGGAGTCCCAGCATTTCTTTTCTGCTCCCTTTTTAATATAAAGCTTTCGCTTTATTCTAAGGCACTTATCAACAAAAATTATGTGATCCTGATAACCCTATATGCAAAACAGAAAAAGAGACACAGATGTACAGAACAGACTTTTAGACTCTGTGGGAGAAGGTGAGGGTGGGATGATCTGAGAGAACAGCATTGAAACAAGTATACTATCAAGGGTGAAACAGATCACCAGCCCAGGTTGGATGCATGAGACGGGTGCTCAGGGCTGGTGCACTGGGAAGACCCAGAGGGATGGGATGGAGAGGGAGGCGGGAGGGGGTATCGGGATGGGGAACACATGTAAATCCATGGCTGATTCATGTCAATGTATGGCAAAAACCACTATAATATTGTAAAGTAATTAGCCTCCAACCAATAAAAATAAATGGGAAAACATTTTTTTTAATTAAAAAAATAAAAAATTATGTGATCCTACTAAACAGAATATAGAGAAGGCAGAGAAACTGGAGATCAAATTGTCAACATTCACTGGTTCACAGAAAAAGCAAGAGAATGCTAGAAAAATATCTACTTCTGCTTCACTGACTATGCTAAAGCCTTTGACTGCCTGGATCACAAGAAACTGTAAAATTCTTAATGCGAAGATCAGACCACCTTACCTGCCTCCTGACCTGCAAGCAGGTCAAGAAGCAACAGTTAGAACCAGACATGGAGCAATGGTCTGGATCAAAACCTGGAAAGAAGTCACTGCTGTATATTGCGACTCTGCTTATTTAACTTCTATGCAGAGTACATCATGCAAAAAGCTGGGCTGGATGAATCACAAGCTGGAATCAAGATTCCCAGAAGAAATATGAACAACCTTAGATAAGAAGATGCTACCACTCTAATGGCAGAAAGTGAAGAGGCACTAAAGAGACTCTTGATGAAGGTGAAAAAGGAGAGTAAAAAAGATGGCTTAAAACTCAACATTCAAAAACCTAAGATCATAACATCCAGTCCTATCACTTCATGGCAAATCGATGGGGAAAAAGTGGAATCAGACACAGACTTTATTTTCTTGGGCTCCAAAACAATGGTGGACAGTGACTGCAGCCACAAAATTAAAAGATACTTGCTCCTTGAAAGAAAAGCTATGACAAATCTAGACAGCATATTAAACAGCAGAGATCACTTTGCCAACCAAGGTCCATATAGCAAAACTATGGTTTTTCCAGTTGTCATGTATGGATGTTGGACCACAAAGAAGGCTGAGTGCTAAGGAATTGATGCTTTTGAACTGTGATGCTGGAGATGACTCTTGAGAGTTGCTTGGATAGCAAGAAGATCAAACCAATTAATCATAAAGGAAATCAACACTGAATATTCATTGGAAGGACTGAAGTTGAAGCTGAAGAGCCAATACTTTGGCCACCTGATGCAGAGTCAACTCATTGGAAAAGACCCTGATGCTGGGAAAGATTGAGGGTGGGAGGAGTAGTAGGTGACAAAGGATGTGATGGTTGAATGGCATCACTGACTCAACAGACATGAGTTTGAGCAAACTCTGGGCAATAGTGAAGGACAGGGAAGCCCTGCATGCTGCAGTCCATGAGATCGCAAAGAGTAAGACATGGCTTAGTGACTGAACAACTAAATAGGATGATTCCTAACTAGAAAGGAAACAATTCTGGCTTTTAAATAAAGCAACACTTTTTATCAAACCTGCCAGGCACATGTTTAATTACACAAATTATTTTATTAACTGAAAACTAAACTGCATGTTGAGTAAATATTTTAGAAACAAGCTTGAAATAAAACTCTATTTCAAAATCAAGAGAATCTAAAGACTTGTCTAAGTCAATGATTTTCATGAAAAAGAAAAGAATAATTTTGTATTAAAAATTAATTTTAAGAAAAAAACAGGATTATTGTTTGAATTGTTCTGTACCAATCAACTATTCAATGTTGTTGTTGTTGTTTTTTCTTGACTTAAAAATGATCTGTGCTTTAGAGAAACTGTAGTTTTTCTACATCTTACGTGCGGCCAACCTTCCAGTTTTTTCATTAAGAAAATTTGAAAAAGAAACCAGCTTTCAGGTATAAGTATTTAGAGATTTGCTTGAAGGATTCTAATAGAAAAGCAAACTAATACAAAATTAATGTAGTCTAACAGATAGGTCTCCACTTGATAAAGGCACATATATCCAATTCTAGTGTTAATATTCAATTTTCTTTTCCTATTACCTATCCCAGAGCCTACTGCATTCACCTTTGCCCTCAAATAAATCTAAGTGAGCACTACATTGTAGAATAGCTTGTTTTTATATCATTATTACTGCTATTGCCATATATTTTTTAAAAGTAGTCTAACATGAATGATTATTAGAGTTCTCTGACACAGACAAAAGATGTCTTTCCCAGCACCAGGGAGGGGGAAATCACTTAATAAAGCTCAAGTTTTTAATTCACCAGATAAAGCAATAGTTTTACTTTCACATAAGCTATTATATACTTTCTTCATTTAACCTAAGACAACCTGCTTAAACAATTTGTATTATTGTACAAATAACTCTGAAGTGTAAAACTGATCTAACTTGTGTCACAGAAGGAATTCTAAATACAAATCATTAGGGAAACCAATAACCTCCTGATTCCAACGGCTTGAAATCACCTAAAAGGGACAAAGACATACAGCACCACGGAAGCAGGGCAGCAAGTGCCCACTGCCTATTAGGTTACTTATGAGCTCCTCCAACTTGACCCATTCTTTTAACTTTACCAAGCCCCAATTTATGTATCTGTTCAACAGCTTTAATATTACTCATGATAATTATCTCTGAGGATGTTTCTGAAAAGCAAATTAGATAATGTACATAAAACAATCTGAACCTATACACAGCCACTTAATTTAGATTAGTATTGAATTACACACATGCACACACACACACACTCACACACTAACCAAAAGCGGCATCCGTGTCATCATGTGTTATTTGAGAGAAGCATGTTACAGAACCTGGGATGAAGGCTAAGAAATTAAAATGAGTTCTTGAATGTGAAAACCATTTCTAAGAGATTAACTTCATTGGTTTAGCAGATAGCTTACCTACAAAGCATGTCAAATGAACCCAGCAGACTGAATTTATGTTAAGCCACATAAAGTGTATGAGAACTAAAAACAAGCAGCTCAACTTGTCATTAAGCTCGCTCAGCTTCTTTACTGACTTGATCAACTTAATCTGGACTTAGCATCTCAACAGGTGGTGCTAGTGGTAAAGAACCCACCTGCCAATGCAGGAGGCATAAAGAGAGGTGGGTTCCACCCCTGGGTCGGGAAGATCCCCTGGAGAAGGGCATGGCAACCTACTCCAGTATCCTTGCCTGAAGAATCCCATGGAAAGAGGAGCTTGCCGGGCTACAGTTCCTGGGGTCGTAAAGAGTTGGACATTACTGAAGCAACTTAGCACACAGCACGCAAGCATTTCAACAGAGGGACATCTGATCAGAAATAATTAGATATTTTACTGGCTCAGTTCAGAGTTTCTCTCTGGATTTTATTAAGACTTTATTTTTAATCTTGCAAGGAATATTTTAAAATTAAAAATATATGTGTATCTGTGTTTGTGTGTGTTACAGCATCTGCTCTCCTAGCTATTTAATGAAAAGCCTCATTAAAATCCCAGAATAATTACTAATTTGAATCTAACAATGCAGAGAAAATATCACTAAATGTTTTTATAAAGCAGCATTTTAGTTGTAGGCTTAACCAATCATTTGAGTCTGCCAAATGCTAAGTCAAATGTTAGGAAAACACATTGTTGAATTTAACTTCAGTCTGGTTTCTCTCCTAACACACATGCACACCCATTAACATTTGCATAGTTTTCAACATGTGGACAGAACTATCTATTATGGTGCTCATAAAAGAAAATTCTGCATGCATGCAACTAGTTTCACTATTTTGACAGACCTGAGAGTCAGTAACAGCGGAAAGCAGCTGAAAGAACAATCAGATATCTGATTAACTCAAAAGGATAGTATAACCTGTCTCCGTCTCCTTACCCACCCAATGTTCCACCTTAACCTGACCCAACCTATCAGTCAAACCCACCACATACAAACTGGTTTGAACATGTAGACATTAGCATGGGCAGCATTATTGATTGCCATTCTAAAAGTGAACTATCACATACATTCAACTCTCTGTTATATATTGTGCTTAACTTACTCTTTCCTTAGAAATGCGCTATCCTGGAGGGTCTCTCCAATAGTACTTTAGAAAGCAATCAAATTGCTGATTTTACCAAAATCCTACTGTAGTAGTAAAAATATATCACAGTATACTTTTCTTCAATAATCAGTTTGAAAAATCTTGTTCAAATCCATTTGAGAGAAAAATAATCCATGTGAAAATATTTTTCTCAACTGTCCTAAATGGAAACAGAGATATAAGGCAAAGTGACAAAATTGTATATCTGACTCTTATATGACTCTTTTAAAAGCTGTATTCATTGTTCTTTTTTAAACTGAGAATTATAACCTCCTCAAGTGTCATTTTTTTTTTTAGTCAAAGTTTCTGAATTTTACTTTTTACTCACATTTTGGGGGCAGATATAATACTTCTGAACTGTGGTGCTAGAGAAAACTCTTGAGAGTCCCATGGACTGCAAGGAGATCAAACCAGTCCATCCTAAATGAAATCAATCTTGAATATTCATTAGAAAGACTGATGCTGAAGCTGAAGCTCCAATACTTTGGGCCCTTGATGCAAAGAGCCAACTCACTGAAAAAGACACTGATGCTGGGAAAAGTTGAAGCAAGAGAAGAGGGCAGCCGTGGCTGAGATGGTTAGACAGCATTACTGACTCAATGGACATGAATTAGAGTAAACTCCAGGAGATGGGGAAGGACAAGGAGGCCTGGTATGCTGTAGTCCATGGAGTCACAAAGAGTTGGACATGACTGAGTAACTAGACACAGAAAGAATACTTTATCCAGAAAGATGACCTTTGTGCATTGCAAAAAAGCAATCTAGAATCTGTGTGTGTTCCAATATAATCATCAGAAAATTATGAGCCTAAAAGCTCTTTAACAAAAAGCAAAATGCTTTTAAAGTGAAACTTTTTCATTGTATAAAAACATCAAAAATGTGTTGAAAACATTGCATTTTACATTGGTCTCACAATTCAAGTTTTTAAGAAGAGTCATCTTGGTCAGAAACACTGGTTAACTGAGTAATCTTGTCTTGATCAGTCAAAACAATATAAGGAGGCTAAATAGCACGTGTGGAGGCACGCTTACCTCTGCTGATATTTACACTGTTCCTCTATGGACATTTCAGTGTAGGCACTAGTCTACAAGCAGCTCTGTGCCATGTAACTATGATAAAGAGCAGGTAAAAAGCAGAAAGAAGAAAAAAGAAGAGGAGGTTGTGAGGAAGTGGGGAGTGAGAAAAAACTGCCATCGACTGCAATTCAACACAAATTAAAGAGAATACATGGGCTTTCCTGGTGGTCTAGCAGTTACGAATCTACCTGCCAATGAAGGGGACACAGGTTCAATCCCCAGTCGGGGAAGATCCCACATGCTGAGGGGCATCTAAGCCCCTGAGCCGCAACTACTGAACCCATGTGCCAAGAGAACGTGCTCCCCAACAAAGAGAAGTGGCTGGAATGAGGATTCCCAAGCACTGACCCTACAGAGTAGCCAGCTCACTGCAACTAGAGACAGCCCACACAAAGCAACAAAGACCCAGTAAAGCCAAAAGGGAAAAAAAATGGGAGAGAGAATACACAAAACTGGTGAAGAAGGAGGAGAAGGAAGGGGAAAGACTAGGGAGAGGGGTTGGAGATGGGGAAGAAGAAGAGGAAGAAGAAAGAAAATGCTCATTCAGCACAGTCCTAAAAGGACCATCTTGTTTTACTAGCATATTAATTTCTTGCAATTTAATTGTTTGATTTTTTTTAACAAAGTATAAATTGTATTTTCTAGTCAAAATAGCCTTAATTGAATTTGCTATGTGCTGAATTTAAACATATCTCAACTTTTAGAAGTATAACATTCCTAAGATAAGACTCATGGTATGTTATTTCTTGCATGTTTGCATATGGAGAAGAAATGTTTTCCATTACAGAAATCTTCCAGATGATAAGAACAAGTGATGTGGATAGTGATCCCATGAAAAGGACAGTGATTTGTGATATCATGTGCTTAACTGAGTCTCATGATACATGACTCCGTTCTCATTAAAATGTTCTCCCTAAAATTTGAATCTTACAAGAACCTTAAAGTAAACATCATGAATATTTTCCTGTAATGAAATCTGCATGCCATGAAACCACATTTAGAAATTATATTTCTAGAGGAAAATGAAATATTTTGCTTAGATATTTACAGCCTTTCAAATACTATTATAAGCTTACAAGTATTCATTCATTTTCCATGAAAGAAGCACTTTTTTTCAAACTATTCAGTGCATTTTAATCCACTATTACAATCTCTTGATGGTATATATGCTCATAAATTGATTTACCTTCATAGGGTTATTTTTCCCTCACTATCTCTCTAGTTAATCATTTTTAAAAATAAGGTTAATCATAAATGACCCACACAGAGTTTTATTTATTATAGAATTTATTTATAAAAAAGTTTGCCTGGTAAAGAATGCAAGGTTGCAAGTATATTAAAGAAATTGCACTTCGAAGAACAAAAGGGAAAAAAAAAAGACTTCACACAGCCCAAGCATATTGTTGAAGATTAGTCTCCTCTGAGGAACAGAATCTAAAAGCTCTCAGAAGAATAAAAAGGTGCTTTTTCATCATTACATATTATACAAAATTTATAGAACTAGAATCCATTAATGAAAGAAAAATAGGGGAAAAAATGATTGAAAAAACATCAGTCATTGGTTTCAACAGAATGAAATAATATGAGCATTTATTGTTCAGTCGCCTACTCGTATCCGACTCTGCGACCCCATGGACTGCAGCACGCCAGGCCTCTCTGTCCCATACCATCTCCCAAAATGACTCTAATTGTTCTATATCTTCTATTAAAAAATAAAATACCTAGAGTAAATTACCTAGAGTAAATTTCACTAATTTTGTAAGGCAAAGTCTTTATATACTGTGAGATGCCTACTGAAATATTTAGTAGTAAAATCAAATGCCTTAATATATTTCAGAGTGAAGAAAACAAGGAATGGTGATGCTTTCTAGCAAAATATCAGCATGATTATATGTCAATTCGTTACACTATGTTCTACAATTTTGTATATGTTTGAAATTTTTCCTAGGGAGAAATAAATGTGTAATAACAGAAAGTGTATTTTATCTAGAATCCATATAGTCAACAATTTCAAATGGATTCTCCAACTTTTTCTTAGACTATGACACTTTTTATTATGTTAGGAGAAAAGTATCTGTAACTAATAAATTAATGAGAAATTTAATTGAAAAAATCCATTCCTCTCAAAAAAATCCAACAAGAAAACAAGTTTTAGGATAAGGTCTAAAATTAACACAGTAGTTACAATGAACATTAATATCCATAGTGATAGCGTTGAAACATAATAAAAACATAAGTCCAAAGAATATTAAATGTTGTACTCTGTATGTTGTTAATGCATTTTTAAGGCAGTAAGAATTTCTTTGTTAAGCTGTAAGTCAAGAAAGCCACTTTACATAATATTAAATTAGCCATATATCTTTTCCCTAAGCATCCTATAAATGTATAAATGTGTGTGGGTGTGTGTTCAGTCTTGTACAACTGTCTGCTACCCCACTAATTACAGCCTGCCAGGCTTTTCTGTTCATGAAATTTTTCAGGTAAGAATTCTGGAGGAGGTTGATATTTCCTATTCCAGGGGATCTTCCTGACCCAGGGATCAAACCCACGCCTCTAGCATCTCCTGCATTGGCAGGTTGAGTCTACCACTGTACCACCTGGAAAGCCCATTCTATAAATACTGTAGCTTATTTAATTAAGCAATCTTTCAGCTCTAGTATTCAAACCTATGTGGTTTGTGAAAAATCATGTCCACTGTCTGTGGATTTAGACTTACAGTCAGTGAAGTTAGAAATTTGTTTCAGGGTTCAAAACTCCTTTTAACTGTCCTTTAGTGAAGGGGCTATCTTCTCACAGGCATCATATTGGTTGAAAGCACATTAATGAACAAATTTCAATTATGAATATATAGGAGAAGGCAGAGCAGGGGCATCTGACGGTATAAACTTTGTCGTGGAACAGAAAACAGAATAGTTAAGTACAAATAATTAGCATTCTGTAGGGAAAATTTTGCGGAATGTGCATTGAAACCTCATGAAAACAAATCAGCATTGAATTTGCACCCTTTGGAGAAAAAAATAGCAAGCTCAAATGCCTTGTTTAGCTGCTCCCTTCTCTTAGGAAAGCAAAAATGGGAAGCCCTTTTCAAATTCACATCAATGAAGACAGAGATATTCTTTTCAAGGCCTATTTTTTTAAAGCTTAAAATTTCATTTTTTTTATAGCTGAACTATTAAAAGCCCACGGAGCTATCCTTATAGTAAGCCACCACAGCTACTAATAAAGAAGTGCCACCTAAACTTTCAGCTGTGTAAAGGCAAGAGTTGTGACTGAAGAAAACAGAACGTGAAGGCTTCTGTATGTTGTACACCTCAATGATCCTGAAAATCATTTTCCCAGGGTAGAAGGCGAAGAGGTCACACATACATTCTATTTGATTCTATTTTGACAGGGTGAAGTGGATTACCAAAACAACAGTTCATGCATATTTAAAGAGGAAGGAAAGTACTCCTTGGAAGCTCCAGCTTTAAGTGCTTTCCACACCAGATGCCTGCTTTTTAATGGGTCTTATTTAGGAAATGAAAATGAAATTACGAGTAGACCGCATTTTCCCATTGAACAAATGTGCACGTCACATGGAACACACGGACATATCACCATGCTGTCTCATCATCAGCTTAAAATACAGAAAAAAAAAACTAAGTGGGAAGAAAATGCTTTAAAAAAGTTTTATTTATAAATGCATATATATAAAGTTTTGAACAACAGTTGTTTCCAATGACCTAAAGAAATATTAAGGACAATGGACAAATAAAGATAATATGAAGGGAAAAACAGACTCTACTTTGTGAAGTAATTCATGATCCAACCAGTCCATCCTAAAGGAGATCAGTCCTGGGTGTTCATTGGAAGGACTGATGCTGAAGCTGAAACTCCAGTACTTTGGCCACCTGATGCAAAGAGCTGACTCATTGGAAAGGACCCTGATGCTGGGAAAGATTGAGGGCGGGAGGAGAAGGGGACGACAGAGGATGAGATGGTTGGATGGCATCATCGACTCGACGGATGTGAGTTTGGGTGGACTCTGGGAGCTGGTGATAGGGAGGCCTGGCTTGCTGCGGTTCATGGGGTTGCAAAGAGTTGGACACCACTGAGTGACTGAACTGAACTGAGCATTCCTTTATACTGAAAAATGTTACAATTTTTTGAAAACCTTCTATAAAAGTCTCTCATCTCCTTATTACTTAGTACTTGCCACTTAGAAAATCATCTATGATGTACCAAAAGTATATATATGGAAGTGGTTTAGTTCTTAAAGTTGTCCAACTCTTGTGACCCCATGGACTGTAGTCCACCAGGCTCCTCTGTCCGTGGGATTTTCCAGGCGAGAATACTGGAGTGGGTGTTGCCATTTCCTTCTCCAGGGGACCTTCCTGACCCAGGGTTTGAACTTGAGTCTCCTGCACTGTAGGCAGATACTGTTCTTTATATTTAGTTCTTCACATTGACAAAAAATTCTGTAACAGTTTTTGGCTAGGACCTATATATTCAATCAATATAATTTATCTTTTCTACATAGGGTTTGGGGACAGGAGGGCTTCCCTGGTAGCTCAGCTGGCAAAGAATCCACCCACAATGCAGGAGACCCTGGTTCCATTCCTGGGTTGGGAAGATCCCCTGGAGAAGGGAATGGCTACCCCTCCAGTATTCTGGCCTGGAGAATTCCATGCACTGTATAGTCCATAGGGTAGCAAGGAGCTGGACATGACTGAGCAACTTTCACTTCACTTCGCTTGGGATAGGGTAAAATAAGATAGCATATTAATAGTCCAACGGAATATTCGAATATCTATCATTCATTTGTTGGACAACTATTGTCTTTCAACACAAGACTCCTTTTCTTTGGGGAACACCTATTCTATAATTCTGGTCCAACTGGCCACATTTTTACATGTCCAAATAGATCGGTGCACAGATGGACACTTGATCTAAACTGGAATGTGAGTCCTTTTTATTTAAGAGGCATTCTATAGCATGAATTATAAAAAGTTGCATGAGAAGGCTAGTCTAAGAGAAGAGACAGGCAGGCAGGCAGGCATGGGAGGAGGCGTGAGAGACACAAAAAAGACTCGGGGTCTGAATTCTCTTGTTGGCTCATCTTACTTGCTGTGCCTTGGATCAGTGACATACTCTGTAAGCTTTGTAACAAAAACCCTTTTCAGCTCAAGTTGGTTGAAGATGTTACTTCTGTTATATTAAACTAAAGATGATCCAATAATGCACTGTAACCCTGTAAACTCACTTTAGAAGGATAAACACTTTCTGTGGTCTGACGCACTTCAGTTACGTCTGACTCTTTATGACCTCATTGATTGCAGCCTGACAAGCTCCTCTGGCCATGGGATTCTCCAGGCGAGAGTACTGGACTGGGTTACCATTTCCTCCTCCAAGGGATCTTCCTGACCCAGGAATCGAACCTGCGTCTCCTGCACTGCAGGCAGATTCTTTACAGCGTGAACCACCAGGGACAACCACGAAACTAATCTGAGGGATGAGATATTCACTTCTAGAGCCCTGCATGCACCAGGGCGCATCTCCACACTGGCAGAGGAGACGAGGCAAGACCCAGTGCTCCCAGATGCATGAACCACTGAAGCCACGGGAAGACGAAGCGGTGCACCAGGGATGCACGTCTGCAGTGTTCACGCAACCGACATCTTTTCTTGCTAAAAAATGTTTACAACATGTAAAATCTGAGGTACGTAGGAAAGCTTTACCATCACATACATAAAAGTCACTGAAAAAGTAGCTAAAAAATGCTACTTTTGACTCCTTCTTTTGGATTATACTTTTTATGAATTTCCTTCCCTTATTTTTCTGTAATAGAAAATACGTGATTTCTTCTGTTATACAACATCATAATACTTAGGATGCAAGTTAAACAATAATTAATCTTTTTCCAAAAGATGAATGGGTAACTCTGCTGTGTAAGACTGAAAGTTCATTAATGTCTAAATGATAAAAGAGATACTAATCTCTCTTCATTAGTCAGGTGACATTAGTTACACCTTCTGTGAAAGAGTATTCAGAACTTACATGATTTTAAGTACACATTGGTAGTTTTCATGGTTCAACTAGAACATTAGAAAAACTGTCCATTTAATCATTTTGACAGATGCATGCCTTCATTATTTTTAAGAATCACTTATAATTTCTATAAAGAATTCAATTGAACTGAATTAAAATAGTAGAGACTATAATATCTTAATATTTTAGATTAATGGGGAAATGAGAACTATAAATGAGCATGTTGTAATATGTAAATAGCATTGAGGTAAAAGGTGTAATTTCATTTAAATAGTGGCACAATTTTACAGCAAGATTTCTAGGTGAAAGCATATCCATATTTTAAGCTAAGGCATGAATGTAATTTTTTCATATGGGAAGAAGTTTCCAGTTTGTGAAAAATGCAAGCAAATTTTTTGAAGCCATGTTCTGAATATTTTCTATTGTCATCTATAATTCTGATTGCATATGCTATTGTTCCTATATTACTAATTGATTTTTACATAAAGTAATTGAAATTTGCAACCATTTTCTATATCAAAAATATTTTTAAAGTTGGTATAAGACATTTAAAAATTTCCTACATAGTTGGGACTTTTAATATGATGTAAAATTTGTGAAAGTCTTTAACACATAAAACATTTTGATTGCTACATTTAATTTACAACTGTGATTTAGTGAGGGCAAGTTTAATCATTTTATAAATCAGCTAACCAATGCTCACAGAAGCTAAATGACTTCCTTAAGTAACACAATTCAAAATCTTCAGTTTCTCACCCAAATATATTATCCGTGAATGAAGGCACCCAACATGATATATATACACACACACATACATACATATACTTAGGCAGTCATATGGTTCTCTCAAAAATTTTACTTATATAATAGAGTAGAAAGTTTGGTAATAATCATTTAACAAAATGTGGGGTGAGAGGAGAGAGAAGTTTTAACATAAATGAAAATGAGTAATAATGGCCACTGTGTGCAAAAAGAAATTGATGAAACAAATTGCTAAAGATATTGGAAAGATGAGAAGATGATTCACTCATGTACACTTAAACACTCAAACATTTCAAAAATAAAAAAAAAACTTATAAAAAGACACTTTTAATGTGCCATGTGTTGCGTTAGATTCTAAGTGTACAGTATTACATAAAAATTATAATACTTGGGAGTTCCAATATTAATCAAACACAAACAAATATACTACTACAGTTGCAGGAAAATATAACAGAGACAATAGGGGATATGATAACTGAGAGAACTTCTGTAAAGAAGAATTTCAGTTAATTCTGAAAGATAAGTAAGAATTAGAAAATCAAAGACTGGTGATACGGCAGACCAGGCAGAAAGTAAACTGTGCAATACTTAAGTGTGAGGAGCTTAGTATATTAAAAGAGCAGGGTGAGTGGAAGATGGCCAAGGTAAGGACTAGATCATGGTGGTCTTATTCAAAGAACTTGCTTTTTAATGTCCACTCCATTAGGGTTGGACTTTCCTGGTGGCTCAGACGGCAAAGTGTCTGTCTACAATGTGGGAGACCCGGGTTCGATCCCTGGGTCGGGAAAATACTCTGGAGAAGGCAATGGCAACCCACTCCAGTACTCTTGCCTGGAAAATCCCATGGATGGAGGAGCCTGGTAGGCTACAGTCCACGGGGTCGCAAAGAATCGGACACGACTGAGTGACTAAACTTTAAACTTTCCATTAGGGTTTCCCAGGTGGCTCAGACAGTAAAGAATATTCCCGTGATGTAGGAGACGTGGGTTTGATACCAAGGTTGGGAAGATACCCTGGAGAAGGGAATGGCAGCCTACTCCAGTATTCTTGCCTGGAAAATTCCAGGAACAAAGGAGCAGGCTACAGTCCATGAGGTCGCAGAGTCAGATAGGACTGAGCCACTAACGTACAGCACTAGAAAAGCAGAGTGAACAAGAGGGATTTAATACATTCATACATGATGACTGGACTCTAAAAATCATCAATTTAAAACAGATATTTTCATACTCTTAGAACTCCATTATAAATTTCTTGGGATCTGGGAAGAATGTATACGTTAACTTCAAAATGCCTTTCACAAAATTCAAAGCTGTCTTTGGCATGGATAATCAGAAGCTGACAATGTACCCCAAAGGGACCAAAGATATCTAATTTCAAAATAATGAAAGGTTAAATCATTTAGATAGAAAACTACCCTAGCCTGCATTTATTTTTCTGCATTCTTTATGTTTTGCTGTTCTTTATGAAAAAATGGTTAAGTCTAGACCTTCGGTTTACAACATGAGTCCAAAAGCTGTAAAGCTTAATCAAATTAATAAAAGAAAATTCATCTAGATTGTTAGCTCACATAAGTATAATACCCAAAGTACTAACTCCTACAATTTTTATGTAATTGGTTCCCTTCAGGTATCATGTTAATAAGCTTCGATCAATTAATAACTGTAACTGAAGTGGAACATAATTAAGCATTTAATTTTGAGCTGTTCAAGTATAATTCCATAAAAGTCACATCATTAAACTGGGACAAAATAAAGAATTATTGACAAAAGATGTCCAGAGATAAAAAATCTTTGCTATGCAGTGATGCATGGCTTAATCATGTCCAAACTATTAAGTATGTTTATTTTCAAGTCTACAGTAGAAAAATGAGGAGGTCTACACATACATGAATTTCTGGCTGTGAGCTTTACTACTTACAGTTTTCCCTCACCAAATGATCCCCTATATTTTGAAGCTCTGACATCAGTTACATAGTGTCTCGAAATAGTTCTTTAGATTTTTAGGTTAAAAATTAAGAAAAATGCCTTCACGCCACTAGTCTCCCTACACCATCTTACACATTGCTATGGGAGATTTTTAAAATAATACTAGTAACATACATTTTGAAGAAAAACATTTCAGTCTAAACCAAACAAAACACAAAATAATCTTTCACAATTCCATATCTTTAGAAACAGAGAGAGCATTTTAATATTGGGGTATTTGGTATTAGAGGCTTTGTTTTTCCCCTTGCACATGGGAGATTTTATTTTGGTCTGTTTGTATACAAACATAGAATAATATTGTTTGGTAATTGGCTTATTTTATTAAATAATATTTAGTGATTAACTTCTATGTCAATGGGCCTCCAGTGTGACACAGTGGTAAAGAATCCACCTGTCAATGCAAGAGAGGCAAGAGACACAGGTTCAACCCCTGGGTTGGGAAGATATACTGGAAGAGGAAACAGCAACCCACTCCAGTATTCTTGCCTGGAAAATTATTTGGACAGAGGATCTGGTGGGCTACAGTCCATGGGAACACAAAGAGTCAGACACAACTGAGCACACACGCACGTTCCATGTCAATGAAGTAAATACAGTCCCAGTAAGTGAGTAAGTGAGTGAAGTCGCTCAGTCGTGTCCGACTCTTTGCGACCCCGTGGACTGTAGCCCACCAGGCTTCTCCATCCATGGGATTCTCCAGGCAAGAATACTGGAGTGGGTTGCCATTTCCTTCTCCAAGTACCAGTACACATTTTTTAATCTCTGCAAAATTTAATATTGTACTGTTATACTAAAATTCTTTTAACCAACTTCTTGGTTTTGGTATTTATGACATTTGAAATAGATTTATGACAAAATATGTTGCAAAGAATATCCTTATCTATAAATGTTTGAATACAATTTAAGACTAATTCCTAGACAAAAACTGCTAGGCTAAAGCACATCAATAGATCTTTTAAAGCCATTACCAAATGGAAGCAGGAAGTATGTTGTTTGGTGATATCTGCACAGAATAATGCTAAACTCTAAGAGTACAAACTTCCTAAGCGGAAGACCAAAGAACCTGATCACCATGAATGTGGCCTAATTTATGTGGTAAAGATTCTTGAAAACAGCTTAAAGAAATGCAAATTTTAATTATTTTTTTCTTTTACTAAGGAAGAACTTTTAGGAGTCAGGTGTTCCAGCTGTCCTGAAACATCAGAATCACCTGGGTTTCTTTGTGTGAATACCTTCTGTGAGTACAAGACAGGCGTAAATAAATAATTAGTTCTGAGTAAGACACCTGGAGATTAGTGGTATTTAAAACTTCTCTAAACAATTCTGGTATGGACAGCCTGACATTTGTCCTTGGACCAGAATTTTGGATCTAACTGCCTCCTCTAATTCTCTCATTTTGTAGATTAGGAAACTGAATCCACACACATTTTGTCATTTGCCAAACTCTCTAGTTAAACAGGCAGATAGGGAGAACTCTAAATCTCAAACCAGTGTTCTTTCCACTATATTAATTTGCTTTAATTGCTGGAAAAATGGCATGCCCACGTGATAATAAACCCACTAGATCTACTGTTAGAAGACCATTCAGGAAAGAAGCAGATTATTTAATGGCATTCATTGCATTATCCCACAAAGTGGAATACACAGATTATAAATACTTTTTATTGCTTTTTTGATCTTACTGACTTTTTTAACCTTGAACCTACTGAAAATTAGATGAAACTATCCAATTAAAACACTCAGACAATATTAACTTCAGTCAATATGGCTTTATGTGACATAAATCCACTAAAATAACTGTCAACAGAAAAACAATGTTTTTGTTAATGGTAAATAAATAATTATTTGTTCTATAAACTTCTGGTATTAGATTTACAGACCATGAAACAAAAATACTGAGTTTTATTCTCTTTATTATTATTCATATTTGCTGCATAGAACTAACAGTATCAAATTATTTCTGGAGTCAAGTTGATAATAAATAATAGATTAATGTTTTGAAAACTCATATTCACTTCACAAGACCATGACTATTTCTTTAAGAATCAGATGAGATTTCTGTATCTTAGAATATTACAAAGCTTGATCAAAAATGAAGCAAAATTTTTTACAATAAATCAACCATAACTATGTATGATCACTCACCTAGAGCCAGACATCCTGGAATGTGAAGTCAAGTGGGCCCTAGAAAGCATCACTACGAACAAAGCTAGTGGAGGTGATGGAATTCCAGTTGAGCTATTTCAAATCCTGAAAGATGATGCTGTGAAAGTGCTGCACTCAATATGCCAGCAAATTTGGAAAACTCAGCAGTGGCCACAGCACTGGAAGAGATCAGTTTTCATTCCAATCCCAAAGAAAGGCAATCCCAAGGAAAGCTTAAACTACACACAATTGTACTCATCTCACACACTAGTAAAGTAATGCTCAAAATTCTCCAAGTCAGGCTTCAGCAATACATGAACCGTGAACTTCCAGATATTCAAGCTGGTTCTAGAAAAGGCAGAGGAACCAGAGATCAAATTGCCAACATCTGCTGGACCATCAAAAAGCAAGAGAGTTCCAGAAAAATACCTATTTCTGCTTTGTTGACTATGCCAAAGCCTTTGACTGTGTGGATCACCAGAAACTGTGGAAAATTCTTCAAGAGATGGGAATACCAAACCACCTGATCTGCCTCTTGAGAAACCTGTATGCAAGTCGAGAGGCAACAGTTAGAACTGGACATGAAACAACAGACTGGTTCCAAATAGGAAAAGGAATATATCAAGGCTCTATATTATCACCCTGCTTTTTAAACTTACATGCAGAGTACATCATGAGAAACGCTGGGCTGGAGGAAGCACAAGCTGGAATCAAGATTGCCAGGAAAATATTAATAACCTCAGATATGCAGATGACACCACATTTATAGCAGAAAGTGAAGAAGAACTAAAAAGCCTCTTGATGAAAGTAAAAGAAGAGAGTGAAAAAGTTGGCTTAAAGCTCAACATTCAGAAAACTAAGATCATGGTATCTGGTTCCATTACTTCATGGCAAATAGATGGGGAAACAGTGGCAACAGTGGCTGACTTTTGGGCTCCAAAATCACTGCAGATGGTGACTGCAGTCATGAAATTAAAGGACACTTGCTCCTTGAAGGAAAGTTATGACCAACCTAGATAGCATATTGAAAAGCAGAGATATTACTTTGTCAACAAAGGTCCGTCTAGTCAAGGCTATGGTTTTTCCAGTGGTTATGTATGGATGTGAGAGTTGGACTATAAAAAAAGCTGAGCACTGAAGAATTGATGCTTTTGAACTGTGGTGTTGGAGAAGACTCTTGAGAATCCCTTGGACTACAAGGAGATCCAACCAGTCTATCCTACAGGAAATCAGTCTTGAATATTCATTGGAAGGACTGATGCTGAAGCTGAAACTCCAATAGTTTGGCCACCTGATGGGAAGAGCTGACTCATCTGAAAAGACCCTGATGCTGGGAGGGATTGGGGGCAGGAGGAGAAGGGGACGACAGAGGATGAGATGGCTGGATGGTATCACTGACTCAATGGACATGGGTTTGGGTGGACTCCGGGAGTTGGTGATGGATAGGGAGGCCTGGTGTGCTGTAGTTCGTGGGGTCGTAAAGAGCTGGACACCACTGAGCAAGTGAACTGAACTGAATAACCGTAACAATCTCTCAAATATACGTATCATTCCATCATTTAACACAATCCAATGGCTTCTTTTTGAATTAAAAAAATCCAAATGCCTCACTGTAGTTTACACAGCTCAATGTCACCCTAACATGCATTTCTCTTTGAATTTATCTTCTGCTATTTTTCTCCTCTTAAGAGTCCCTTGGACAGCAAGGAGATCCAACCAGTCTATCCTAAAGGAAATCAGTCTTGAATATTCATTGGAAGGACTGATGCTGAAGCTGAAATACTTTGGTCACCAATACTTTGGCCACCTGATGTGAAGAATTGACTCATTGGAAAAGACCCTGATGCTGGGAAAGATTGAAGGTGGGAGGAGAAGCGGAGGACAGAGGATGAGATGGTTGGATGGTATCACTGACTCAATGGAGATGAGTTTGAGTAGACTCCGGGAGTTGGTGATAGACAGGGAGGCCTAGTGTGCTGCAGTCCATGGGTCACAAAGAGTTGGACATGACTGAGCGACTGAACAGAACTGAACTGAATTGAATTGATTTTTCTCCTCACCCACTACAACCAACCACAGTAGCCTTTTTTGTCTTATTTATTCTATCAGGTTCTTCTACTATTTGGATCCTGAGACTATCAGTATCTTCAAGAGTACCATGTTCTAACTCCAGAGAGCTGCATGATTCTCTGAAATGCCTCCTCTTCAGAGAGAACTTCTTTGACAGCCATGTCTAAAATGGTTATGATAAACATCTATTGCAGCAGATTTTAATTCTCTACAACAGTTGTGATGATTTAATGCTTTTTCTTATTAGGTTGTTTGTATATATATTTGCTTATCTATCAATGCAGGAGACCCCAGTTCGATTCCTGGGTCAGGAAAATCTGCTGGAGAAGGGATATACTACCCACTCCAATATTCTTGGGCTTCCCTTGTGGCTCAGCTGTTAAGGAATCTGCCTGCAGCCGGGAAATCCCTGGGTTGGGAAGATCCCCTGGAGAAGGGAAAGGCTACCCACTCCAGTATTCTGGCCTGGAGAATTCCATGGACTGTATAGTCCATGGGGTTGCAAAGAGTCGGACACGACTGAGTGACTTTCACTTTCACTCTACTTTGACCCCAAAATAAAATCATCATGAGAGCAGGGGACTGTCTCTTTGGTTCACTCATGTGTGTGAAAGTGTTAGTCGCTTCAGTAGTTTCCGACTCTTTGCAACCCCGTGAACTGTAGCCCTGCCAGTCCTCTGTTGGTGGCATTCTCCAGGCAAGAATACTGGAGTGGGTAGCCATTCCCTCCCCCACAGGATCTTCCCAATCCATGGACTGAATCCAGGTCTCCCGCATTGCAGGTGGATTCTTTACCAGCTGAGCTATGATAGTCTTCCATAAATATGTGTTGGGAAGAATGAGTGATATGAGTTTGTAGAAGAATAGAGATCAAATAAATTATTGTAATCAACACTTCATTTTACAATACCATTATTTGAGAGAAATTTTTGTTAATTTGTTTTTGTGAAAAATTCAAGGTATCTCTATATCACATGAGAAATGACAATATGGCTCTCTTAAATAAAACCCCAATTTTAGATTATACAGGTAAATTCATTGAGGTATTGTCATTAGTCATGTGGCCATAAGCTTTTGTCCATCTTCAAACAATAAGGGACTGATTTCTCATTCCTGGCTGTAAAATAATAGTGCCTGCCCATCAGTATTAACTTTCTGCAGCCTAATAGGTTCTCAGGAGCTAAACTTTAATAGGTCAAAAATCTATGAAAACATTGATAATTCTAACATGGTTTGTTATCAGCCATCAACATGCTGTTATTCCAGCTTCTGAAACTATATTAATTAGTTTCAAATCAATCTTCACATTCTTTAAAATGAAAGAAAAAAATTATGATAAAATCAACTGACACAATGTACAGCTTGATCAATCAAAATTCTCCCCCAATACTACGTTTCATCCAAAGTAAAATGTAGCTCTATTGACTGAGAGAGTAATATAGTCGTTACTTCAGAATTCTTAAGAGAACTCTGAGTTCCTGGTGAGATACTTTTTTTAAGAAATACAAAGGAACGGCCAAGGTCATGGGATGAATATGTTTCCTAATCAGTCTGTTCACACTACGCAGAGCTTTGTCAAATGGTTTAGAATCACAGAAAAAGACTAGGAATTAAACTTACTTAGTTCTAATGCACAAATCTTACTCTTTAAAGAGACAGCTCATGATAGATTCTTTATCTGAGCCAACTGCTGCCCTCAGATATTCAGGGACAATTCCCACCATGGGAGGGAATCCATCACAAGCTCCTGGTGAGTATGAAATCAATTCTCAGGAGTAAGAAGACATCTTTAGTGCCCACACATTTTGAAAAGCAGCAAGGATCTTAAAATGTCAGCTGCATATAAGGCATATCATTAATAGACTCCACTGAAAGTATTCCAAGGGTCCGACACAGGGCCAGTGAATCTGACATGGCCTCACATGAACCGAGGATACTCTCTTAAAATTGCTCTGCACACTAGAAGCCTACAACTATCCTTCTGTGATCACTGGCACTTTCCTCCAGTCCCCACTGGACAAAGAAAATAATGTTGTATTTCATATTAACACAACATACAAAGAGTGTCAATATGAATTATACTCTCATTTTTAACCTCCCCTTTATCTACAAATGAGATCACATTCTGCTAATGTGAATTTATAAGCATGTTCTTAAAAATAAAATGATGGCTTAAGTGAATAAAAGGTAGAAACAGTCATCAAACCATAAATTCATAAGTGGGTATTCTATTTAAGTATCTACATGCAAAATACAGATCAAAAATAATTCTGACTCATTTATTATAAAATTGGGATGAAATATGATTCTTAATATGAATAGTGTGACTGCCAGAGTGGGTTTTTTTTAATATTATATAAAGTTTATATTTTAAACTGACCCTTACTAACTAAAATAGACATAGAGCAATAGTTGTCCTATTAAGTCTTCACATTCTCTAAAGTGCTTCTATATATTAGACTTCCAATGGGATAAGCAGGACTCAATACAAGAGAAAAATCATACATATGTGTATGATGTTTGCTTTCAAACTCCTTGCTTGCTTTCAGCTGCTTCTGGCTCTTTGTGATCCCATGGTCTGTGGCCCACCAGGCTCCTTTGTCCGTGGAATTCTCCAGGCAAGAATACTCAAGTAGGATGCCATTTCTTATGCCAGTGAATCTTCCCAACCCAGGGATCAAACCCACATCTCTTGTGTCTCCTGCATTGGCAGGCGGATTCTTTACCACTATACCACCTGGGAAGCCTACATTCTTTAAAACCATAGTTTGTATTACCAAATGGGTCAATTAAATTGATATAACACCATATTTCAATAAAATTATTTAAACTATATTTAACATTTGTAGTTTATAGGCATAGATTGTCTAATATAAAGGTTGAAGCACCTTAAATCACCAGTCCTTTGATGAAAGGAGGAAAAATAAACAGTCTAACCAAGTGCTATGTTATATGTGAGACCTGTCACTGAGGAGTGCACAATCATGTAACAATTCCAAAATATTGCAATATATTTTAAATGTCCATGAAAAAATAAAAAAAATATTAAATGGACCACAGAAATATTTTCTTCCAAGAAAGCATCACTAGGGTAATTGTTTTCATGCAAAGAAGGTGCAGCACTAGAATTAATCTTATTCCAAAAGGGAAATAATATCAAAAAAATTTTTAAGTCTATATCTTCAGTATTATGGGCTAAATTGTGACCTCCCAAAAGGATACGTTGTAATTCGGAACCCCAGTACCTACATATGTAATCTAATATACATTAAGGTCCTTCCTGATGTAATCAGGTTAAGATCTGGTGATGCTGTAGTAGAGAGAAAGAAAGAGAAGTCACTCAGTCATGTCAGACTCTTTGCAACCCCACGGACTGTAGCCTGCCAGGCTCTGTCCATGGGGTTTTCCAGGCAAGAACAGTGGAGTGGGTTGCCATTTCCTTCTCCAGGGGATCTTCCTGACCCAGGTCTCCCGCGCTGCAGGCAGACGCTCTCCTGTCTGAACCACCAGCGAAGCACAGGGATGCTGCAGTAGGGTGGACCTTTCATCCAATATGCCTGGTGTCTTTATAAGAGGAATGAGAGATATACAAGAAGGAGAACACCATGTGGAAACAGACACAGAAGACAACCACGTGAAGACAGAGGCAGAGATTGGAATGAGGCCTAGAAAAAACAAGGAAGGAACCCTTCTTAGAAGATTTGGAGAGCATGGACCATGATTTCAAACTTCTTCCCAAAGCTGTGAGGTAAAGACAATAAATTTCTGCTGTTATAAGCCACCCCATTTGTATGCTAGTAATTTGTTAAGCTAGCCCTAGGAATTGACTCTTGCTCCTCATAACCCTGATGAGAGAAAAACTATTCTATATGGTTTATTTCAATATCTCCTTCTCATCAAACTGACATTATTCTTTAAAGCCCATATTTTCAATGAAACCAGTAGTCATTTTTTTGTGCTTATATAATAAAAATGTATAATTCCTCCAAAGGCACAACGCATTAAGCTAGTTTAAAACTACATGTAACTGAATTCTTGGTATGAATCTCTGCACATTCCTACCTCGCTACCTAAGATCTGACTAATCAGATGGCCAGCATCAGACATTTTCTTGAGGAAGGAAAATATGGATAATCTGACTAGGAGTTTGCTGTTGCTGTTTGCTTGTTTACACATTTACAGAGATAAAATATTAAATTATAAAAAGTGCTATCATGTAAACCACTGGACAGTCAATTAGACTTCAACAATAAGAATACTGCATATTCTAGGAAAATACGAATTTTTTTCTACTTTTATTAGAACTGAAAGGAAGTCTAGTAGTCTAAAATGTTTCAAAAGACAGATATAAACATATCAATCTTTTTAAATTATGAATTCCATAACAAAAATCATGGCATGTAAAGTATAAAGGTATTGTCATAAATGCTTTCTACAACTTATTCCATGTATTTGTTGGAGAAAAATAATGGCTCCTAATTCTAAGTTATCTTGTAGTTTACCACCAAAGATCGTTTATTGGAAGTAAAAGAATCGAAACTTTGAATAATGTAAAGAAGTGTTTTGCTAACAAAAAAACCGTACTTTTAAACTGCACCCACCGGATTCAACGTTAAGATTAATGTAGCTTCAGAAACATGCCATCCAGTTTTATTTACTGGTTCTGGGGCTTCCATTGTGGCTCAGCTGATAAAGAATCTGCCTGCAATGCAGGAGACCTGGGTTCGATTCCTGGGTTGGGAAGATCCCCTGGAGAAGGGAAGGGCTTGCCACTCCAGTATTCTGACCCAGAGAATTCCATGGACTGTAGAGTCCATGGGGTCACAAAGAGTCTGATAGACTGAGTGACGTTCACTTTCACTTTCTAAAGCAAGACAAGAGGAAGTGTACAGAGTAATCGACGGGAAATCATTGAATAACCACTGAACTTTGCTGCTAGTCCTTCATCTCTCCCTGTTCCACTGAAATCCTGCAAAATTAAGCCGAGTTAACTGAGAGCCCTGACTCAAAATGGATGTCCCAATATATTTTAAATAATACAGGCAATGCATCATTCGTATTTACCTTCCACAGTGAAGCAGCTTCACGACGTATTTACATTTTTTAGATGTGATTAAGGCCACACCAAATTATGCATCATATTTTGTCCTAAGAGAGAAAGTATCCAAGAGAGAGAGAACTTACACTTATTTAAGTTGCTTTTTCATGCAGAAGCAGGTTTGCACTGTGGTTAAGAGCACAGGTCTTAGAATCCTGCCCCTTCACCTACTAGCTGTGTAGCCTTGACGACATTACTTATTTGTTTGTGTTTTACTTGGCTCAGTTAACTGATGAAAGTGAAAGGGAAGAGTGAAAAAGTTGGCTTAAAACTCAACATTCAGAAAACTAAGATCAAGGCATCTGGTTCTATCACTTCATGGCAAATAGATGGGCAAACAATGGAAACAGTGGCAGGCTTTATTTTTAGGGGCTAAAAAATCACTGCAGATGGTGACCACTGCCATGAAATTAAAAGATGCTTGTTCCTTGGGAAAATAATGTTATGAACAACCTAGACAGCATATTAAAAAGCAGACTCATTACTTTGCCAACAAAGGCCCATCTAGTCAAAGTTGTGGTTTTTCCAGTAGTCATGTATGGATGTGAGAGGTGGACTATAAAGAAAGCTGAGCACTGAAGAATTGATGCTTTTGAACTATGGTATTGGAGAAGACTCTTGAGAGTCCCTTGGATTGCAAGGATATCCAACAAGTCAATCCTAAAGGAAATCAGTTCTGAATATTCATTGAAATGACTGATGCTGAAGCTGAAACTCCAATAGTTTGGCCGCCTGATGTGAAGAACTAACTCAATGGAAAGGACCCTGATGCTGGGAAAGATTGAAGGCAGGAGAAGGGGACGACAGAGGATGAGATGGTTGGATGGCGTCATTGACTCAATGGGCATGAGTTTGAGCAAGCTCCGCGAGTTGGTGATGGACAGGGAAGCCTGGCATGCTGCAGTCCATGGGGTCGCAAAGGGTCTGACACGACTGAGCGACTGAACTGAACTGAACTGGCTCAGCTGCAGAATAGGGACAATTCTAGTTCCTATCTCACAGCATTGCTGTTAGGGCCTGAATGAGAAAATACAGGTAAATTAATTCCAAGAGTGTCAGTTTCAGCCACCACTATCAACACAATCACCACCAAACTATACTGTACAGAAGCCATCAAGCCTCTCTCAATAAAAATCTGAACAGTAAAAGAGGAAAAAATAAATATATGTAAATAATAAACTGGCATTTGTTTTCTTGAAAAAGACAGACAGGTTTGATTCAGTAACTTTTACACAGGAAGTATATTCAAACGCTTTGAAACTGACATTTTAATGCAGCACCATCATCGACTTCTTAGCTATACATCAATCTTACTTACACTAGTTTTTCCTCCCAAGAAGATGGGGAACCTGATTTATTTTTATAAGTGTTTTCGGGGAAAAACAGACTCTTAACCCAAGATTATTTGCAAAGTCTCAAAATGCCATAAACAGTTTGTACTCCACACCCAAGAACAGACTGTGATTAATCATTCCCGAGACCTATTTGCACTAAGGATTGCTTAATCCTTTTAATCAACACAGTAAGAAAAGTAGGTGAGGTAAGTTTCTGGCAGAAAATATTCTACAAATTGCATAACCCTTCACACAGCTCGGTACCTTTACATGAAAATGCTTTGTCTTTTAGCACAAATGGAATTGGAAGCACACATTACTTGCTTTGATTCTTTAGCTACAGTAGGACACAAGGCTTCACTGCAATGCCAAGAAAAGGAGACAGGTGTTCCTCCAACTTTCAAATGACTGTATGGCATGACTGGGCATTCAGAAATCTCTGCTGCCAACCCATTCTGTCACATTCCTATGAGAGGCTAAGAGACTATTTTCCTGCCTGCTAACAAACCCTGTAGGTGAAAGCAGCTCTGTTGGGGAAGCTCTCAGGAAAAGAGAGTCTGCCGGAAATCATCCTTGCCTAGAATCTCCTATACCCTGAGGACTTCTGGTTGTTTGGCCATGGGATTCTGAGAAGGTGAGTAATACAATTTGATGGGGCTGCAACAATCACCCAAGGAGTCACTTGGTAAGCACTAAAATAAATATGTGATGAATGCAAGAAAAAAAAGAGAAGGATAAACCAAAAGAGAGGGTGAGGGAGTGGAGGGAAGCCAGGAAGTGGGATAGAGGGGGCAGAGACAGAGAGAGAAGGAAATTAAGAGAGGGAGAGAATGAGGGTGGAAGAATGGAAGGGAAAATGGGGGAGGGAAGGAAGGAAAAAGGGAAGAAAGAAAGAAAAAGAGGGAGGAAGGAAGAAAAGTAATAATTTAAGGGCTTTCTTACATAATGATTCCATTACTCATGCTGCCAAGGAAAATCACATTGCCTATGAAGAATAATTTTTAAAACAGTAATGAAAAGAGAAGGACAGGAAGGGAAAACAGTATTTCAGAAAAAGCCCCACCCTGGTTGTTGCTGCAAGTTTTAAAAAGAAGGACGACAGGACAGTCACACATGAAAAACGTCAGTCACTGTTACTGTGGCATCTGTCCTAAAACCTCACCAATCTGCTTTTGCTCAAATCATTCAGCATTTTTCTGTTACTCTAGAAGATGGACACGGTGATCAGATGGAGCAAACTAGAATGAAGTCCCACCAGGTAGTAGAGCTCTATACTGCAGAAAATGTTGTCTGCCGTGGTTTGAAACACGGTGAAACTCAGAGAAAAAGCCCAGCAACTAGTAATTTCACAGTTGGCCAGCTTCTCTCTGATCTGACACTTCTTTTGACTCTTTCTTTGATTTCAGAGTATGTACATACCCATCTGGGCAAGCAGAAATTAAAGTTACTACTTTAAGCAAAATGTAGACTAAGTTGGAATCATAACAACACACCTATTAGCTCCAAACAGCTTATATGTACAATTTGTTTAAGTCTGAGGAATTTGTGGGTAATCAAGATGTACAAGTTTTAAATTAGTATAACTCATTAGGTCAACCATAATTTGTCACTGAAGATCAAGGTACAATCTTAAGGCAAACAATATTTAAGGAAATTGACTGTTGGCAGTTACACAACATTACATTTTCATGTAGATTTCAGAAGATGAATTTTTTTATCATGGAAATAATGCCAGTGACTTCAAAGATTCAGAGAATAGAAAAGTGTTAGTAAATTTCATTATTTTCTATAAAAATAGAAATATAGCAGAAACTTTCAATGAAAATCCAAGAGAAAATATTTATTTTCCTTGTACATTATCCCCATTCATGATTTCATAATTACATTTTTTGTCTACTTTTTCTTATATGGTTTAGTTTACTTTCTCTTTTTTTTTTTTTTCATTTCACAGCGTGCAAGTATCACTCCATGATGTGCACCTGTATTGTAGTTTTAGTACATTCAGAACCAGAAAGTTAGGCTTTTAAACCAATCATTTCCCCCTTAAAGTCATGTAACCCAATTACCCATGATGCTTTTAAAAAACAGAGCTTCCTAGTTTCCGTCCCATACTCACTAAATCAGAATCTCTGGAAGCGGTTCCATGAATCCGAATTTTTAACAAGTGTTTTGGTGATTCTAATACTCTAAAGTTTTAGTATTTCTGCCCTAAACTCATTAGTCCAGTTATGGGTACAGTCATACATAGAATCCAAAAAGAAATTTTTAGGTAACAAATGCAATAGATGTATATGAACTCAGTTCAAGATGAACATGTCGAGTATGGCAAAACCCACTACAATATTACCAAATGATCAACACCGAAATCAGATTCTTTGCAGCCAAAGATGGAGAAGCTCTATACAGTCAGCAAAAACAAGAATGGGAGCTGACTGTGGCTCAGATCATGAACTCCTTATTGCCAAATTCAGACTTAAATTGAAGAAAGTACGGAAAACACTAGACCATTCAGGTATGACCTAAATCAAATCCCTTATGACTATACAGTGGAAGTGAGAAACAGATTTAAGGGACTAGATAGGATAGACAGAGTGCCTGATGAACTATGGACAGAGGTTCGTAACATTGTACAGGAGACAGGGATCAAGATCATCCCCATGGAAAAGAAATGCAAAAAGGCAAAATGGTTGTCTGAGGAGGCCTTACAAATAGCTGTGAAAAGAAGAGAAGCGAAAAGCAAAGGAGAAAAGGAAAGATATTCCCATTTGAATGCAGAGTTCCAAAGAATAGCAAGGAGAGATGAGAAAGCCTTCCTTAGTGATCAATGCAAAGAAATAGAGGA
Source organism: Cervus canadensis (assembly GCF_019320065.1). Taxonomy (NCBI): domain Eukaryota; kingdom Metazoa; phylum Chordata; class Mammalia; order Artiodactyla; family Cervidae; genus Cervus; species Cervus canadensis. The sequence goes on along the minus strand of NC_057412.1, from coordinate 22,299,854 downwards.
AAACAACAGGATGGGAAAGACTAGAGATCTCTTCAAGAAAATTAGAGATACCAAGGGAACATTTCATGCAAAAATGGGCTCTATAAAGGACAGAAATGGTATGGACCTAACAGAAGCAGAAGATATTAAAAAGAGGTGGCAAGAATACACAGAACTGTACGAAAATATCTTCACAACCCAGATAATCGCAATGGTGTGATAACTCACCTAGAGCCGGACATCCTGGAATGTGAAGTCAAGTGGGCCTTAGAAAGCATCACTACAAACAAAGCTAGTGGAGGTGATGGAATTCCAGTTGAGCTATTTCAAATCCTGAAAGATGATGCTGTGAAAGTGCTGCACTCAATATGTCAACAAATTTGGAAAACTCAGCAGTGGCCACAGGACTAGAAAAGGTCAGTTTTCATTCCAATCCCTAAGAAAGGCAATCCCAAAGAATGCTCAAACTACCGCACAATTGTGGTCATCTCACACGCTACTAAAGTAATGCTCAAAATTCTCCAAGTCAGGCTTCAGCAATACCTGAACCGAGAACTTTCAGATGTTCAAGCTGGTTTTAGAAAAGGCAGAGGAACCAGAGATCAAATTGCCAATATCTGCTGGATCATCGAAAAAGAAAATGAGTTCCAGAAAAACATCTATTACTGCTTTATTAACTACACCAAGGCCTTTGACTGTGTGGATCACAATAAACTGTGGAAAATTCTGAAAGAGAGGGGAATACCAGACCACCTGACCTGCCTTTTGAGAAACCTGTATGCAGGTCAGGAAGCAACAGTTAGAACTGGACATCGACCAACAGACTGGTTCCAAATAGGAAAAGGAGTACGTCAAGGCTGTATATTGTCACCCTGCTTATTTAACTTATATGCAGAGTACATCATGAGAAACGCTGGACTGGAAGAAGCACAAACTGGAATCAAGATTGCTGGGAGAAATATCAATAACCTCAGATATGCAGATGACATCACCCTTATGGCAGAAAGTGAAGAGGAACTAAAAAGCCTCTTGATGAAAGTGAAAGAGGAGAGTGAAAAAGTTGGCTTAAAGCTCAACATTCAGAAAACTAAGATCATGGCATCTGGTCCCATCACCTCATGGGAAATAGATGGGGAGACAATGGAAACAGTGACTGACTTTATTTTTTGGGGCTCCAAAATCACTGCAGATGGTGACTACAGCCATGAAATTAAAAGACACTCCTTGGAAGGAAAGTTATGATCAACCTAGATAGCATATTCAAAAGCAGACTCATTACTTTGCCAACAAAGGTCCATCCGGTCAAGGCTATGGTTTATCCAGTGGTCATGTATTGATGTGAGAGTTGGACTGTGAAGAAAGCTGAGTGCCGAAGAATTGATGCTTTTGAACTGTGGTGTTGGAGAAGACTCTTGAGAGTCCCTCGGGTTTCAAGGAGATCCAACCAGTCCATCCTAAAGGAGATCAGTCCTGGGTGTTCACTGGAAGAACTAATGCTGAAGCTGAAACTCCAATACTTTGGCCACCTCATGCGAAGAGTTGGAAAAGACCCTGATGCTTGGAGGGATTGGGGGCAGGAGGAGAAGGGGACAACAGAGGATGAGATGGCTGGATGGCATCACCGACTCGATGCACATGAGTTTGAGTAAACTCCGGGAGTTTGTGATGGACAGGGAGGGCTGGCATGCTGCGATTCATGGGGTTGCAAAGAGTCGGACACGACTGAGTGACTGAACTGAACTGAACTGAATATAATTAAATGAAAATAAATAAATAAATAAAAGACTAACAGAAGGGAAAAAAAAAAAAAGATGAGGGTGCCAAGACATGGAGAAGTAAATACTCTGTTCTGAAAACACATGCAGGTAAAATAAGGCAAACCAATCTACTTTCATGTAGAATTTAATAATGGAAAAATTGGTATGATATGATCAACTATAAAAAGTATGAGTTTCCTTGATCTAGTCAAATTTCAGAACTCTTGTTACAAAGAACAGTACAAATAACTTAAATGTAAGAAAAAATATAATGTAATTGTCATTTTATGCTCAAATTCCATGTTAAGCACATTTGGCTGGAATGGGGAAGCTTTTTGTCCTTCCATAGTTCTATGAAAAATTGAAAGTGTTAGTCGCTCAGTCATTTCTGACTCTTTGTGACCCCATGGATTGTAGTCTGCCAGGCTCCTCTTTCCATGGGATTCTCCAGGCCAGACTACTGGAATGGATACCCATTCCCTTCTTCAGGGGATCTTTCTGACCTAGGGATTGAACCCAGTTCTCCCACATTGCAGGCAGATTCTTTACTATCTAAGACACCAGGGAAGTACCCCACTATTCTATAAATCTTAAACAATGAAATGATGAGGTGCTACCTCACAAAAGAAGAGAAGAGAATGTGATGTTATAGAAAAGGTACAGAGTCCAAAAAGACCTGTCTTCAGCTCTAGGCTGCTCTGTCTTATGAGAGGTATAAACTTGAGCAAGTTACTTAAAATCTCTATAGCTTGGTATTTTCACATTTTCCATAATAAAGATAATGCTATCTTAACCTTCAAAGTTGTCATAAAAATTTTAAAAGTAATACAGCTTTTATGGGGTCTTCCTAGGTGGCGCAAGGTAAAAGTCTGCCTGCCAGTTTTAGAAGATGTGGGTTCGATCCCTGGATCAGGAAGATCCCTTGGAGAAAGAAATGGCAACCCCCTCCAGGATTCTTGCCTGGGAAATCCAATGGACATAAGAGCCTGGGTGGGCAATAGTTCACTGGATCACAGAGAGTCAATACAACTTAGTGACTCAACAACAACAACACAACTCTTACAATGACAAACACCTAGTAGGTGCCTGAGAAATTATAACTGGAAGAGGAGCAATGAAAAATACAGCATGTAAAATAATTTTATTTAAATTGTGCATATTCTTTACAGAAAAGAAAAAGTTGCAAATATGCAATTAATAGATTGCCTTAAATCTGACTGAGACCTTGGTAGGGAAATGGACTGCTTGGCCTGAAGTGTCTGGGATGGTCCCTATTCACCAGTGAGCTTGCTGTTTAAAGACAATGAGCTTAAGTCATATGTGATCTCCAGTCACTGGGATCTGAAGGGTGGCAGAATATGGAACTCCAAAATATACCACTTTCAGTTCAGTTCAGTTCAGTCACTCAGTCGTGCCTGACTCTTTGCGACTCCATGAATTGCAGCACACCAGGCATCCCTGTCCGTCACAAACTCCCGGCATTTACTCAAACTCATGTCCATCAAGTTGGTGATGCCATCCAGCCATCTCATCCTCTGTCATCCCCTTCTCCTCCTGCCCCCAATCCCTCCCAGCATCAGGGTCTTTTCCAACGAGTCAACTCTTCGCATGAGGTGGCCAAAGTATTGGAGTTTCAGCTTCAGCATCAGTCCTTTCAATGAACACACAGGACTGATCTCCTTTAGGATGGACTGTTCGGATCTCCTTGCAGTCCAAGGGACTCTCAAGAGTTTTCTCCAACATCACAGTTCAAAAGCATCAATTTTTCAGCGCTCAGCTTTCTTCACAGTCCAATTCTCATATCCATACATGACCACTGGAAAAACCATACATAGCCTAGACTAGAAGGACCTTTGTTGGCAAAGTAATGAGTCTGCTTTTTAATATGCTATCTAGGTTGGTCATAACTTTCCTTCCAAGGAGTAAGCGTCTTTTAATTTCATGGCTGCAATCACCATCTGTAGTGACTTTGGAGCCCCAAAAAATAGTCTGTCACTGTTTCCACTCTTTCCCCATCTATTTCCCATGAAGTGATGGGACCAGATGTCACGATCTTAGTTTTCTGAATGTTGAGCTTTAAGCCAACTTTTTCATTCTCTTCTTTCACTTTCATCAAGAGGCTTTTTAGTTCCTCTTCACTTTCTGCCATACCACTTTAGCATAAGGATAATTTTGACCTAAAGGTACTTGAAAAATAGTAGGTACAACAAGGGCATTCTGACCTCCCCTTTTCTTCCTGAAAGCAGGAAATAAAATTGATGTGAAGAATCCTTCCTTATGCCAAGAGGAATGAAACAATTTTACCACCAGAGAAAGGGAATGAAGGCAGAGAAAATTCTATAAGAAAAGACCTTGTTACAGTAACTTTTACCTTGCTTTAGTTGCCCTGTATGTCTGTCTCTTTCTGTTCAACCTAATATATTGTATAAGCGCTTAGGTTTGCCAATTCTTTGGCTCTTTATTTCTCTATGAGGGCCCCCATGTCATGTAAACGTTATATTAAATAAATCTGTATGTTTTCCTCTTATCTGCCTTTTGTCACAAAGCCCCAGACAAGATGGCTACAGGAAAGATTTTTTCTTCCCCTACATATCAAACACATCTTAGTCCCTTTAAGAAAGTTAAGTGGCTTTCAGGGATTTTTTATTTCAGTTATTTTTGCTTAATCCTCAGTCTGGTAGTGATTAATAAAGAAGCTGAACTATAGTTCTGATAAAACCTTATCTTAACCTCTAGTCTGCATGTAACTGGCCCATCCTTTTCACTAGAGACAAACAGACCAATTGTAACCCAAACAACCCACAACACAATATTAACACCAATGTGAAAATCTTTTAGGACCAATGAGGAAGTAATAACCAACTTAATTTTTCTTTTCTAAATTATATTTACTGTGTGGGTCTTTGTGGATCTGAAATCGATATAATACCATGGGCAGCTATCAAAAATAATGTATCTGGAATCTTTGAAATATTTTCCATATTTTTTGCCCTCAGCCTACACTAATTAATATATATATATAATAGATTATGTAAGTTGCACACATACAAATTAATTATTAGTATTATTTCCTTATTACTATCTCTGTGTAAATAGCTGAAATAATATTATTAAAGTGAAAATGATCCACAATTATCCTCTAAAATGCAATCCTCTTCTTAAGAGTAAGTAGGTGTGTGGGCTATTTTTCCTACCATTTCTTATTCATACATACACATGTAAAAGTATAGAAATTAAGTATTTTTTATGTAAATGAACTTATGCTCTTTTTCTACTTACTCTTTACATACATTCAAAACTATGTGATGGGATATTTCCATGTCGGTTTATAAATCTCTTCAAGTACACTATATGTGATGCAAAGAGTGACTGAGACCATGAGAATAAGAGCAGCCTATATCACTGACTGCCTGCTGGGAAGAGATGAATTAGCGGAGGGACAAGAGGTCAACCATTTTGACTAAGGAATTACTGACTTTTAACCCATCATGAAAACAGCTAAATTAGCCTTTATTTCTTCTTTTTTTTTCTGTGAAAACCTTGTCTCTGCTCTGTGGACCTTAACCTGGACCCTACCACTTAGCGACCAATGACTCATTTCACTTAACCTCTTTTGAGGTCTCTGGCTCCCCAACTAGTGATCAACAGGTTCTCTACCTTTCCAAGAGAGAAAAGCAAAGCCCTTATGATCCAAACTACCTTAGATTAAAACTCTAAGGCATAGCAAAATAAGAAGGAAAACAATTGTATGAAAGGAAGTGTTAAGGAGTGAATGCTATCACAAGGACAGGAAAGCCCAGGATGGAATACTGCAAGAGATTATAAAATACTCTCCCCAAAGAGGCCACACTTCACTTCATCAACCACTGAATACTACCCTTCTGGGAATCATTACTATTGATTACTATGCCATTTATATGTATCACGCTATATGTTAACTATCTGTTTATAAATTTGTCTCCCTAGAGTCTGGGTACTTTGAGAGCAGGGACTACTTAAAGCTTATCAATGAGGACCAAGCACTTGAAAATAAAGTATATTTTTATGAAGTACTTGTTGAAATGAAATGCTGTCGTAAACATTTTGGGGCCTGACCAAAGAAGTCATGTGTAATCCAAACTCTTGACCTTGGTCCTCAGAAGCGTACACAGTCAGGCCACAGTGGCTTTTCCGCCCTCCCATTTGATCATTCTAGCTCTGTGATCCCTCCTCTCCAGCCGCTGGGTGTTTTTACAGTTCTTAAATCAGTAAACTGCATTTTCAACTCAGGAACTTTAGGCAAGTAGTCCCCTATCCTTTATGAGATCAATCCCTCAAGTTTCAGTTCAAATTATTTCTTCTCAGCACTGTCTACCCTGACAAGGCCTCCCTGCTGTTCACTACCTTAGCATGCTGTTAATTTCTTCCCAAGTCTTATCCTAACCTTCATTTTGAAAACATTTTCTTCTTATTCAGTGTCTTCCTCAGAAGAATGTATTCTCCATGAGGGAATAGACATTAGTGACAGGATCATATGAGGCACATCCGATTTTAAGGACTTAATTCAGCGTAAGTGTAAAATACCAACTCTCCAGATGCAAAGTATATATCTTCTCCTTTTGTTGTTGTTCAGTTCAGTCGTGTCCAACTCTGCAACCCCATGGGCTGCAGCACGCCAGGCTTCTCTGTACATCACCTACTCCTAGAACTTGCTCAAACTCATGTCCATTGAGTCAGCGATGTCATCCAACCATCTCACCCTCTGTCATCCCCTTCTCCTGCCTACAATCTTTCCCAGCATCAAGGTTTTTTTCAATGGGTTAGTTCCTCGCATCAGGTGGTAAAAGTATTGGAGTTTCAGCTTCAGCATCGGTCCTTCCAATGATTTCCTTTAGGATGGACTGGGTGGATCTCCTTGCAGTCCAAGGGACTCTCAAGAGTCTTCTGCAACACCACAGTTCATAAGCATCAATTCTTCAGCATTCAGCATTGTTTATGGTCCAACTCTCACAACCATACACGAATTCTAGAAAAACCATAGCTTTGACTAGACAAACCTTTTTCACAAAAGTAATGTCTCTGCTTTATAATATGCTGTCTAGTTTAGTCATTGCTTTTCTTCCAAGGAGCAAACGTCTTTTAATTTCATGGCTGCAGTCACCATCTGCACTGATTTTGGAGACCCCAAAAATAGTCTGTCACTATTTCCATTGTTTCCCCATCTATTTGCCATGAAGTGATGGGACCGGATGCCATGATCATTTTTTTTTTTCAATTTTGAATATTATGCCAACTTTTTCACTCTCCTCTTTCACTTTCATCAAGAGGCTTTTTATTTCTTCTTCAATTTCTGCCATAAGGTGGTATCATCTATGTATCAGAGGTTATTGATATTTCTCCCGCAATCTTGATTCCAGCTTGTGCTTCATCCAGCCAGACATTTCACATGATGTATTCTGCATATCAGTTAAATAAGCATGATGACAACATACAATCTTGACATACTCCTTTCCAAATCTGCAACCTGCCTGTTGTTCCATGTCTGGTTCTAACTGTTGCTTCTTGACCTGCATACAGATTTCTCAGGAGGCAGGTCAGGTGGTCTGGTATTCCCATCTCTTGAAGAATTTTCCACAGTTTGCTGTGATCTACATAGTCAAAAGCTTCGGCATAGACAATAAAGAGAGTAGATGATTCTCTGGAACTCTCTTGCTTTTTTGATGATCCAACGGATGTTGGCAATTTGATCTCTGGTTCCTCTGCCTTTTCTAAATCCAGCTTGAACATCTGGAGGTTCATGGTTGTTGTTTTTGTTTGTTCGCTAAGTCATGTCTGACTCTTTTGGGGCCCCAGGGACTATAGCCCACCAGGCCCCTCTGTCCATGGAATTCTCCAGGCAAGAATACTGGAGTGGTTAGCCATTTCCTTCTCCAGGGGATCCTCCCAACCCAGGGATTGAACTTGTGTCTCCTGCACTGGCAGACAGATTCTCTACCACTGAGCAACCAGAGAAGCCCATATATTCTTTTTACTGCATTTGTTTTTCTCTCTCAGCTGGACTCCTGAATACAAGACATGCAGATGTTTGCAGATGGCAGCCAAGAGGGAATTCTTCTTGACTGGTTTGGAAAAGGCTTAGATAGGCTGAAAATAAAGGGCTTTTATCTTATTGCTAATATACCATGAATATATATCATTCAGAGGGCTTCCATGGTAGTTCACCTGTAGAACCCTCCTACAATGCAGGAGACCCCAGTTCAATTCCTGGGTCAAGAAGATCCACCGGAAAAAGAATAGGCTATCCATTCCAGTATTCTTGGGCTTCTCTGGTGGCTCAGCTGGTAAAGAATCCACCTGCAATGTGGGAGAGCTGGGTTCAATCCCTGGGTTAAGAAGGTTCCCTGGAGAAGGGAAGGGCTAGCCACTCCAGTATTCTGGCCTGGAGAATTCCATGGACTATATAGTCCATGGGGTCGCAAAGAGTCGGACACGACTGAGCAAATTTCACTTTCACTTTCATACATCACTGAAGCTTCAATACTTTGGCCACCTGATATAAACAGTCAACTGGAAAATACCCTGATACTAGGAAAGATTGGAGGCAGAAGGAAAAGAAAGTGACGGAGTATGAGATGGTTGGATGGCATCACCGATGCAATGGACAGCAACTTGAGCAAAATCCAGGAGATGGTGAGGGATGAGGAAGCCTGCCATGCTGCAGTCCATGGGGTCTTAAAGAGTCAGAAACAACTTGGCTTCTGAACAACAACAACAATACATCATTTCTAAATATTTAACATAACTAGGATGTCATAAGATTAATATTTATGGGTTATCAAAATTTGAAAAAGTGTTCCATGGCATTGATTTCATTTATTCACTAGTTTATTCATTCAATCAAAATATTTGTTGAGCATCTGCTCAGATGGTAGAGAATCTACCTGTAATGAAGGGAACCTGGCTTCAATCCCTGGGTTGAGAAGAACCCTTGGAGAAGGGAAATGCTACCCACTACAGTATTCTTGCCTGGAGAATCCTATTAACAGAGGGGCTACAGTCCATGGGATTGCGAAGAGTTGGACACAACTGAGTGACTAACACTTTCACTTCTGCCATGCATCAGGCACTGTGCTAAGTAACAGGGATACAGTTGTGAACAGGACTAATTTTCAGTCCCAATGAAGCTTGCATTCCAGTGGGGAGCTGGAAGATAAGCAAATAGAGAGACTTGGCAAGGGCCACTTTCTCTGTCTTCAGAGCTAGCTTACAATGTTGCATCTCCCTGACTCACCTTCCATAGTCACATCTCCCTCTAAGTACAGTAGGGAAAGTTTCTCAGCTAAAGGATTCATGTGGTTAATTAGTTCCATCTAGATCATGCAAGATAATCTCCCCATCTCAAAGTCCTAATTTAATAACATATTAAAATCTCTTCTGTCCTGTAAGGGAACATAGTTACAGGTTTTGGGGATTAAGATATAGTTATCTTTGGCAGTCCATTATTTTGCCTATCAAGCTAAAGGAAGGTAAATAAATTGCTCTTCATCTTCCTTTGCATTTGGAAGTCTGGCTGTTTGATTTACTCTCACTCCATTTCTGAAAGCAGAAATATAGAGGTCAGCAGGGTTCATATCAATTTCCCCTTTTTCCAACCATTTTCTGACCACCCTCCACTTCTCTTCACTGGAAACAACAGACTCCATAATGAAACCTGTTTTTTAAAGAACATAGTAATTCAACCAGTCTCTTTTTTGTTCATATGTGATATTTAATAACAAGATGATTTTTAGCACTGTGTCATACAGACCCAGTTAAGATGAACATAGGACTGAATATTCAACACAAGGTAAAGTGAAGTCGTCTACTGCTCAGTAATGAAGCTTTCCACGTAAGTTCAGTGAACACCAGAAGCAGTTGATCACTGCATATATTGCTCTCATTAAAACTTGCAAATGTGAAGGGTGTGAAATTTCAAGTTGGGTGCTTAGAGGGAATAAGATTTTAAAATGGGATTGATGACCTTCCTCCAGAGAAATCACATGGAAGCATTCCTGTCCAGTAGAAACCTCACATCATGATATCATAAAATATTTCAGGAGATAGGCAATGGTTTCATGTATGAGAACACTGTAACTGTTTCAGCAGTTGGAGGTTTTGCTTTATTCATTTTACTTTTCCTTTTTCCTCTCTTTCCCCCTTACTGTTTTATTCTTTATAACAATGAATTACGTTAGGTATTTTTTTCTTTTTAATTAAGCCAATATTTTCCAAATGTTGCCCTTTCTTTTCTTATTCAATTTATACAGTTGACTTAGTAGATGTTATATTTTCCAGTGAAAAATCCAGTCATTTAAATTTATTTCCTACTTGCTCCTGAATTTCCTTAATTGAGCACATGCAGGAAATAAAAAACATATTTTTCTGTTTCCCTGAGGCACACAAGTTTGCTTGGATTTCTCATTATGACTTAACAATTTGTATCAACAGAAATTAAAATAATAAAAGATTAAGGTAAGATGAATACATACATATATATTAAAATAAAATGTAAAATATGTATGTGTATATACCCTTGAACTACCACAATGATTAAGTATATTCTGATAAAATACATACTAAGCCAATTTATTAGGTAAAAAAATAAAAATATAAAAGGGCCAAATTGTTGAATTCTGCAAGGAGAAAACGACATGCTCTCCTCCCCATCAAATTTTGCTAATTTAGTAAAATAAACATTAACATCCTTCTCAAATGATCTACTGTAAACTTATAAGAACACAAGACTAATTAGCAATTCCCAAAGGATCTGGGTTTGCGGCGTCTGATTCTTTATAAAGAAGTTCCAAATTTTGCAGATAAAAGTATGGTTTTTTCAAAGTTACATATTTAATGAAATACTCAAGTGAGATAGTATTAGGTTAATTCACACACACATTCGTACTACAAGGTACAACAGCTAAGATTACACAAGAGGCTTTCAGATGGATTTCTCACATTCCCCTACATGCAGGCAGGGCCCTGCGCGACCTGTCTGCGGCTCCCTATTAGCTCACCACCACTGCTCTCGAGCAAGGTGCCAGGGAAGGATCTAAATACATTTGATTAGTTTCAGGCCTTCATTTTTAGCGAGTCATCACCCTCTTAACAGTAGATGATGCCCCCTAGTTCGAATCAATGTGAGTGGCCCTGGTTACAATGGGCTGGATTAATGATGAAAAATGTGTCGTCAGCCTAGAGGTCCTTGGACATTTATCACCCAATGGGTCTGCCAATTGGTGGGCTGCCCCTGGCTCATCAGCAGAATACTTTCCCAGCCTTAAAGAGATAGTGTTCTTTTCAGATTAATTTAATGAGCCCTGGAAGGTGGAAAAGGGGGCATGGAAGACAGTTAACTTCACAGTTAACTTGACAGATTTAGGTCCTATAATGTTTCAGTACTTTTATAACAACTGTGCTTCCTTTTGAAATTTGCAAGGCATGTATATGCAGTTATTAAAAGCTACATCTGGAAATCTATAATTGTTGATGTTTCATTCTAATTTTTTTCTTATAAAATAAACCTAGAAAATGTTATTAATATAGATACGACAGATTTGAAATGTTTGGTGTTAACTATAATATTTCCAGGAAACTGAAATGCTTGATTAATTTTCAAAATGAAGTGAATATGACCTTTGAAATGGTTTTATCTTATCTATTCCTTTTTCCTTGAGTTCATTTATTTTTTTACTCTCAGCCTAGAACTTTTTTTTTTTACCTTGATCCTCACTGTATTTACTTTCATTTAAAAGACAGAAAAAAACTGTAAGGAAGCCACTTAAGTTTCCCTCAAAAAAAGTTTACATTCATTCTGTATCCATAAATGCTTACTCAACATTTCATTGATTAAGTTCCTGTCCTTCTCTAGTTCACCGAGGTAATGGACATGTGGAAATTGATACAAGAAATTAATCTAGGTTTTGTAAACAAGTCAAATATATTTGGCAAAATTAGCAAGGTGCCAAAATTAGCAAAGATACCAAGTATAATCTGTATTGTCTCATGTTTATTTGAACTTAATAAAATTGAAAAAATAATTTAAAAATATTCATCACTGAAAGGAAATATATTTATATCATTAATCAAGATTTAGGGAGGGGAAGACAATGACAGATTTTAATGTCATTGTTAACACAGAAAATCCTAATAGCATTGCCCCTTCATTCTGAAATTCTTTCTTCCAAAAGGTGCCCAATGTTCAATTTCTGATAAATTATGATGATTGTTATGAAATATGACTTCCTGATATAAATCAAACATTACAAATCAAGCTTTACACTGTAATTACTTCTTCATCCATTGCCATGTTTCTAATAACCCAATAATGCATTCTGACTTTTTCAATTTTGGTCTGAAGGACAAAAATTTGTCATTTAACAGAAAGTTCTAAGTAACACAGCAAGTCAACATACTGAAAGTTAATAATAGCAGGTAACCTAATGTTGATTTCAGAAAACTGGGGAATATTTTTTTTCAGATTAGTAAAAGAGATTTGTAAACATAATTTACCCAATGAACATTCAGTCTTGGCAATTAACAAATTCTCAGGAAATGCATACTGAGTTGAATGAATTAGCCCAATTTTCTGCAGTTAGCAAAAGAAACTTATACATAAACCTATTGCATTCAATAAAACATGTTAATATATGAAGGGTCTGGAGTCTGGAATGACCAGAAAATATGTAAGAACTTAAGCAACATCCCGAAAAAGGAACCACTACAGGTAATAACCACATTAAGTTTGCCACAAGGGAACTTACATGAAGAATACGTAGTCCAAGGACATAGGACAATAAGATGTTAGCAGTGAATAAGGCCAGTGACATGAAGAGAACTTAAATGGAAAGTTCCCCAGAGAATCTGGAGGGAGGTTGTAAACTGATCTATTGAATTAAGCTGCCACTGACCTTACTATCAACTAGAACTAGCTTTAACATTTCAAAAATTTTGGGGGGCTAGATATGAAACAATAAAAATATTTAAATCAGTATTTCGTGCCCATTGCTGTTTGGTATTAGCCAAGTGAGTCTTTGCTTTATTTGTTTTTGCCTTTGACAGCTGTTTGGGAACAACAAAACAAAATAAAAAACTAATTTGCATCTGAAAATGTAGGTTCCCAATTTCTACATTAGAAAACAGACATATATACATGGGTCAAACAAATAACTTCTAGCTATAACTCAATAACCAGAACATTAAATAAAGAGAGTACTCCACTTTGATTCTTGAAAATTTCCACTTATAGGCATTTTCACAAATTTTAGAAGATATATCAGGTTTTGTGTCATTTAAAACAAGAACTTTTTCAAAGAAGCAGTCCCTACCAGGGTAATGATATAATTTTGTTCACCCTTGCTGATTAGGTCATGACCTGTCCTCACCTTCTATTACTCAAAAGTCATGGCCCTGTATGCAAATAAGGAAATTTCTCCATAAAATTATTTTGTTGACTTAAATATATGAAGATTCCAGAGGTCCACACATCTATCAAAAATTCTTTCCCTGTCATCTCAGTAAACCCTCATGCCAAGAAGAATCCTTTCCATGAAAATTTCTCATAGAATAAACATAGGACTGTTCCCTGGAAACTGACATCTCTGAATCCAAGGTAATCATAACATCACAAATTTTGTTCTGAGAGCCATTTTCACTCCTTCGTGCATTGATTACTCTATCTGACTGAAAATCAAACTAGGGGCTTCCCTGGTGGTCCAGTGGTCAATCATCCACCTGATAATGCAGGAGATATGGGTTCAATTCCTGATCCAGGAAGATCCCACAGACTGGGGAGCAACTAAGCCCATGAACTGCAACTATTGAGCCGGCTCTAAGCTCAGGAGCTGCAAGTACTGAACTCAAATACCGCAGATACTAAAGTCCAGCACGCTAGCGCCCATGCTCTGCAACAAGAGAAGCAGCAACAATGAGGAGTCCGTGCATCCCAACTAGAGAGTAGCCCCCACATGCCTCAAAGCAGCAAATGAAGACCTAGCACAGTCAAAATAAATACAAATAAATACGTTTTTAAAAAAAGAAAATCAAACTATACCTAAACAACGTGAGCCTTTTAATGTCGGCATGTCACTTACAGACCAAACAAGTCTATAAATAAATTGTGGAATTATATTCTAATATTTGTAAAGCAGAGTTAAGTGTCAAAATGGAAGTGTGCTCTGTTGTCAAAAAGAGAAAGAACTCTCGAATTTAATGAGAAACAGTTTAGAGCACCTTAATTGTTATAGCAAAAAATACTCATTAACTAAGATAAAATAACCTCACTGAGGATGTACTGGCATTTAAATTTTACTTCTGAACTATCTTGTTAAAAAAATAAGAAATAAAACAATGAGCCCAAATGATACATTTTTTATATGCATCAAAAACTGCATATCCAACTTTTCGAAATAACATTACTTATTTTTTCCAGTTCATAGTTTACCACTCTGTTTAGATATTACTACTCATTCACACAATTTCTTCCCCAAACAGAATCACATTCATTTTATGACCATGCTGCGTAGTATCTACAATCATCTAACATTTAAGTGAAAAGTGCTATTTATAATGTTTATCATGCTTGCCAGTATATTTTGCAAGTCTTTGACATGTCAATGTGAAAAATTTATAGATATACAATAAAGTTCCATTGTAAGGATTTTCAAATAAACTAAGATGCATTTTGTGTTTGTCTAAAAGGCTCAGTAATGAAGCCCTGGGGACTTGTTTATGCATAGTGTTTTCCCAGCAGGAGAACCAATATTGGTCAGTTCTTTAGTCCTCAGAGGCTTTTCTCACTAAATGGAACAGCATTAGCTTTGTTCTTTAAGTCTAATTAACAACCAAATCATAAATTGTAGGCTTTGTCCAATTGAATTAAGCTTTCAGCATTATGTGTGTTTAAAAAAAAAATCTTACTGCCTTGAATTTTATTAGGTAAAAAGAAAAAGCTAGGGCAAAATGGTAAATAGGAAAAGCAAGACAGTGTACAAGTTTAATGCATTAGCCTCTTATCCCCAGAGATCATGGTTCCTATCCGTCTTAGGTCACATTTTAAAAGAGTTGAATGATCTAGAGAAATCCCTCATGAGTATTTAGCCCTATCACTGAGTCCCTGAACAATTAAGACTCTCTGCTCAATTTATGGCTCTCTATTGGACAAGCTGGTAGCACAACAGGTCAAAAATTAAGGTGCTCACACTAATTTTTTTCTCAGTATACTTACATTGCCTATTAGGGTTATCTCAGGACTAAGTGAAATAATATACTCAAAGTACAATATTTGTAACTCAGTAAGTCATATTAATATATGGTCCCTCATATTACAGTACTTTCTACTGACTTTTTTTTTTTACTTTCTATTACTGTAACTGACCATAAGAACTTAGACAAATATCCCCAAAATATCCCAAACGTATAATGTATTTATTTAGCCTATAAGAAAATCCTGTATATGAAAGGTAAAGTTGATCATTTATTTTTATCTTCCTAAATAAATGTTAGGAAGTGTCTTTCTTTCTTTTTTTTTTTTTGCTTATAATGTTTGATATATCAGGGCCTTCCTGGTAGCTCAGTGGTAAAGAACCAGTCTACCAATACAGGAGACATAAGAGAAGGGGGTTCAATCTCTGGGTCAGGAAGATCCCCTGGAGAAGGGCAAGGGGAGAATCCTATGGACAGAAGAGCCTGGCTCCATGGGGTCACAGGGTCGGACATGACTGAGCTGACTGAGCAAGCACACACATTTGATATATCCCCAGGAGTATCTCTACAAAACATAATTCCAAAACACCAGCACTTGTTGAGTTTCACGTGGATGTTTCTTGCCTGCAGGGCCATTCACCTTAGCATTTTTATACATAAATGATAGAAAGCATTTTATACATAAGTTTTGAATATAAATTATATAAAGAATAGAGACAGTACCATCTCAAAAGTTCCTTTAAATTATATCAGTATAATAATTTTATGTGGAGACTTCACATTCCTTATAGTCTAAGAGCCTAACCACTGAATAAAACTAATAGAACTCTTCTTCTGAAAACCAAGACTAGAACAGCAGAGACAAATTCTTTTAAGCCATGTTCTTTTTAAAAAGGCTTTAGCCAAGATAAAAGTACAAAATATGCTCAGCCAAAATATAATGCCTCCTTGCTAGGTGCTGCCTGCCAAGATCCAGTGTGTTTCACCGATTATAAGGCTCCACTTCTGTGTTTCCTCCAAGAAGAAGTTATACAGTTCTTGTTTGAAAAGAAAATAGAATTCATTTTATCTGATAAATTGGGAGGAATGCAAAAGGAGGCATTCAGGTCAGGATTTGTTTACAGAGCTCTCAGAGACGACATCTTTCATTTTGAGAAACATCTGGCAGAACAGTTAGCAGCAGAGGTCAGAATTCATGTTTGCTATTTTACACATAGATAACGCCAGCCTCAACAAGTTGCAAATGACTAAAGAAAAAGAGAACTTTCTAGCACAGTTAGAATTTTCCCATAAGTTTAAGCTAATTGCCCAGTTTTTATTCTAGTCTTTCATGAACACTTGGAATAAATTTGGTATTTAATGGAGATACGATCTTCTTTGCAAAAATTTCATGCATTCTTCAAGGAAAGGGTCAAATTTCCCACAGAATTATATTTCATGACACAGAGAACAGATATATGGTTTCAAACTCAATGTTAAATCAGCCTAAATCATTCCCTCTTTTTCTTCATGAAGATATAAAGAATACAATTGAGTGTAACTTAAGTTGATTTTAGCATCACAAAACTCCACTAATTTGTTTTAATCGAATGCCCTCATATTCTACTTAAGACACAGCTATAGATATTGCTGTCCATTCCAATAATTTTTTACTCTGGAATTTATTTTTATATTAAATTAGTATATATTATATATGTTCAGATACCTTCTTATACATCTTACAAAATTTTACCATAAAATAAACATCATATTTTAAAGACTACTTATTTGGGGAATATATTATTGAGTATAAACTCAGCTTTCAAGAAAAGAAGATTGAACAGGCACTGTTTTGACATGTTCAAGGTTTGCTATTTCTTTATGTCATAGTGATTGAGTGCTTGTAAGTGATACATTTTCCCTTACACACAATAAAAGAGGGCACGGATATCTTCTTTAAAAACCAGTTATCATGACATATGAGGTAAATATCATTTATCATCTTTCCATGGTCACTTCTAAAAGGGTTTGTTACAAATCTTAGCATCAGTGTTTTTCTTTCAGCAAACCAGTAACTTCTTAGTTTCCATATAATCTTCACCATGTTCCACATTTTAACCCTAATGTATCTATTACAAGAGTTCACAACATCAAACCAAAGCACATTATCACAATAAGCATTTAAAAATTTGTCACACTAGAAATTTAAGAAATTTCAATTTCTTAAGTTAAATTTCACATATCCAAGAAATTTCACTGGGAAATAGAAAAAAAAAAAAAGAGATATCATGAGAAGATTCTAAATCAGTTAGAAAAATACTAGACAAATTGTAGAAATTTTCAGATACAATACTTTACTTTTAAATATACATATGTTTTTTATATAGGGAAAACTTACATACTTTGAACCAGAAAGTTAAGTCCTCCCCACCATATACACATACATACAAAGGCTACACTAGTAATCTGGATTCAAATTTTAAATACTTGTTCTTAAACTAGAAATGCTATCTTTTTCACCATGCATTACATAAAAATATATCAAGAGAATTCTTTTCTTCTAGACTGCATTTTGGCACTGTAAAGACCAGAGATATAGAGTTGCTGGCTGTCCAGTTGTTAGGGCTCTAAACTTCCACTGCTGGGGGCCTGGAGTCAATCCCTGGTTGAGGAACTAAGATGCCGCAAGCTGCATGGTGTGGCCAAAAAAAAAAAGGAATGTAGATCTAAACTGTATTACCAAAATATCCCTTTGGTAGACTTCTGTAATTTCAGAACTAATTTTTTTTTAATTTTTAATTAATATAAAATGTATCTAGAGGGATGCAAGAAGATAAAGATACAAAATAGAAATGTTTTCTTAGGCATCATTTCAGTTCAATCGCTCAGTTGTGTCCAACTCTGCGAACCCATGGACTTCAGTAAGCCAGGCTTCCTTGTCTATCACCAACTCCCGGAACTTACTCAAACTCATGTCCATTGAGTAAGTGATGCCATCCAACAATCTCATCCTCTGTTGTCCCCTTCTCCTCCTGCCTTCAATCTTTCCCAGCATCAGGGTCATTTTCAATGAGTCAGTTCTTTACATCAGGTGGCCAAACTGTTGAGAGTTTCTGTTTCAGCGTCAGTCCTTCCAACGAATATTCTGGGCTGATTTCCTTTAGCATGGACAGGCTGGGTCTCCTTGTTGTCCAAGGGAGTCTCAAGAGTCTTCTTCAACACCACAGTTCAAAAGCATCAATTCTTTGGCATTCAGCTTTCCTTACAGTCCAACTCACACATCCATACATGACTACTGTAAAAAAACCAAACTTTGACTAGACAGATCTTTGTTGGCAAAGGAATGTCTCTGCTTTTTAACATGCTGTCTAGGTTGGTCATAACTTTTCTTCCAAGGAGCAAGCATCCTTTAATTTCATGGCTGCAGTCACTATCTGCAGTGATTCTGGAGCTCCCCCCTGCCCAAAAAAAAAAAGTCTGTAACTGTTTCCATTGTTTCCCCATCTATTTGCCATGAAGTGATGGGACCAGATGCCATGATCTTAATTTTCTGAATGCTGAGTTTTAATCCAACTTTTTCACTCTCTCTTTCACTTCCATCAAGAGGCTCTTTAGTTCTTCTTCGCTTTCTGCCATAAGGGTGGTATCATCTGCATATCTGAAGTTGTTGATATTTCTTCCGGTAATCTTGATTCCAGCTTGTGCCTCATCCAGTCCAGCATTTCTCATGATGTACTCTGCATATAAGTTAAATAAGCAGGGTAAGGCGGTAAATATACAGCCTTAATGTACTCCTTTCCCGATTTGGAACCAGTCTGTTGTTCCATGCCCAGTTCTAACTGTTGCTTCTTGACCTGCATACAGATTTCTCAGGAGGCAGGTGAGGTGGTCTGGTATTCCCATCTCTTGAAGAATTTTCCAGTTTGTTGTGATCCACACAGTCAAAGGCTTTGGCATAGTCAATAAAGCTGAAGTAGATGTTTTCTCTGGAACTCTCGCTTTTTTGAAGATCCAACGGATGTTGGCACTTTGATCTCTGCTTCCTCTGCCTTTTCTAAATCCAGCTTGAACATCTGGAAGTTCATTGCATATAAAATGCTATTGCCAGTTTTATCCTAACAAGAGTACATTATGTTTTAGCACTACACATTATACTTTCAGTGGTAGTTTTTCTGCCTTCAACTAATCAAGGACACATAGATATCTGTGAAAATGCTATGCAAAAATCAGAAAAATTGGTAGCAACGCAATGCATGCCCAGGAACCTATTTCTTCACTTTTGTTTCTAGGGCATTGATGAGGAGGCCAGTGTCAGAATTTTTTTCCATAGTCTTGCCAGGTATATTTTCATGTAAAGCATGAAAGTAGTGAAAATGTTAGTCATTCAGTCATGTCTGACTTGTCGTGACCACATGAGCTACAGCCACCCAAGCTCCTCTCCATGGAATTCTCCAGGTAAGAACATTGGAGCGAGTAGCCATTCCTTTCTCAAGGACATCTTCCCGACCTAGGGATCAAACCCAGGTCTCCTGCATTGCAGACAGATTCTTTACCATCTGAGTCATGAGGGAAGCCAATATAAAAATATCTAGACTTTAATAACCCTCTAAGATAAAGGTAGCTCTGTTTTGACAAATATTAGTGCTGCCCTTCAAATGATTTAATCCTTTTTTGGAAAAAACTTTCATATGCCCTAATTCTCCCAGATGTTTTAAAGTCCATTCAATTGACTTTTACGCTGCAGAGTACATCATATATAAGCAAAGAAACCTATAAGCCTATTTTATTTCAGTCTTCCTCTGTCCCTTTTTTTTTTTTTTCTTGGTAGCACTGATAATTCAAAGGAACAATCCACATTAATTCTTCAAAGATATGAGGCAATGCACAATAGACTTGAAACGCACAATAGGCTTCTCGTGGTTATAAAATTTATGCTGTTTCTCATTTACCCCACATGAAAATATTACTTTGTTGTTTTAGTCGCTAAGTATGGACTGTAGCCCACCAGGTGCCTTTGTCCATGGGATTTCCCAGGAAAGAACACTGGAATGGGTTGGCAAATACTCTTCCACGGAGTGAAATTATCACTCCAATATTTTATCATATTTGAGGCTGGAAGTCATTTTGTTCATACCATATATGTGATACAGTCAGTAATCTTATAGTTGGATCTGAGCAATTACATTTAACATTTTTTTATAATTTATTGAATCTATCCCATACTCAGTTCTAAAATGAAGAAGTCAAGTCATTCTCTGGTACCTATTTCAATGATTCATGATGAAAGAAAATACACACATACCAATAACAAATGTATAAATTAGTTTTAAACATAGCACATTATATTTTTTCCATTTTTGAAACAGGTGAGATTTGGAACTTAAAAGACTTTCAGAATAGCTTTTTCATATAATTCACTATGAAGAAAAACTCTAAATGCAGAAATAAATAATATTAGAGAAACTATCTAGGATTTTTAAAAAGAGAAAAAGTACTGATATGTTGAATTGTTCAGGAAACAGTGAATGAGAAGATCTACAGATTCTTCAGTGGGAGTACAGTACTAAGAAGCCTTTACATGCATCAGTCTTTCAAAACAAGACCAAAAACAGCTGGAAAGCCAAATATCTTCATCATAAATAAAAAGATATTTTTACCAAATATTGTAAAATTCATCTGATTAATTTCAAGCATATTTATTGTAAACTGGCATTCAGTTACTTTTGGTGCAATTTGGGTGCTGAACAAATGAGCCCTTTGGGCACCAATCAGAACTTTCAGGTTCTAGGAATGTTCACTAAATTTATTGTGATGATCACTTCATCATGTAAAAGAACCAAATCAGTACACTATATATCTTATATGGTACTGTCAATTATATCTCAATAAAACCAGAATAAAAACAATAAAATAAACAAATTAGTTTGCACTTCCCTAAATGGCCAATGTGTCAAGCTAACCCAAATAGATAAGTTATAAAAAACAGACAAGTTTTCCAGCATTATCTTGTTTCTCTATAATTTCCAGGTTGGTAATCTGACTTTACCACTCTAAACAGATATCTTTCTACTTTGCTGTTTATTGTTCAGTCACTCACTGGTGTCTGACTCTTTGCAACCCATGTACTGCAGCACACCAGGCTTCCCTGTCCTCCTATCTCCCAGAGCTTGCTCAAACTCATGTCCATTGAGTCAGTGATGTTATATCTACAGCTAAATCTAAAATACCTATTATATAGTATTTTCAGTGTTAGATCTTCAATTGAACATATTCTATTGCACATAAACATACCCTTGACCTCATTCTTTTGGGTGGGACCAATCTTTATGGCAGGCTTGAATGCAAACAAACACTTGTCAAGTTTTGCAAGTTCTGTTTTCAAATATTTCTTTCATCTATTATGCTCTATTTCTATGGCTACTTTGCTATTTCTGGATGTGATTATAATTAATTCAATAACAAGTTCTGTAAGCTACTAAGTGTCAGGTATTACCCTACAGTCTGAATGTAATAAATGAGCACTGTATTATCTCAATATTATCTGCTCAATTGCAGAGCCTAAAATATCATCCAAAACTTTCCCCCAATTCATTGTATATATAAAATAGGCAGAATATTTTCATGTGAGACTCACATCATAAATAGAAGATATATTTCTACTTTCTATAGAAGATATATTTCTACTTCTTCAACTGACATTGAAGGATTAACTAATGTGAAGCAAACATATTTCAACAGCTTCTTTCATTCTCAACAAATATAACTTACATGTATTTAAGAAAATACATGTGCTTTCTTACCTGTGGTTTTTTTGTGTGTGCATTATCCCACCAGCTTGAAATGCCTTCTCCTTTCCAACTCTTTGATGTACAAACCCAAATCCCACCATCTTTTTTATATGTGCTACAACTGCCAACTTCCCATCAATCACTGTTTGGTTCCCACAGACAGAAGTGATCTTTGAACTATTAATATTTTATCTGTATCACTTCTCGATTGCCTATTTTCTACTCTATTATAGTTCCTTATCTTCATATAGTATCTCCTTTATTAGAATATAAGGTCATTAATAGAAAAATCTACATCTAATTCATCTCCCTATCTCTCACGGTGCCTTACATATACAGGATGCTTCATAATTGTTTATCCATCAAATGGCTGTATTTGAATTTCTATTCAAAAGATAAAATACTTTATGAATCTCAGAATTCAAAATTGAAGCTGATGCAAGATTTATAAGGATAAAACACATACGTTTTATAATTAGTCAAGATCAGCTCTGGAGATTCAGGTTATGTTGTCCAGCAATAAGGATGTCTCCTGAGCTTTCATTCATTATACCAATCTTATAAACATGCCCCTAATCATACAGTAAACATGTCTATAAATATTTTTATCCTGAAGGCTTGCTTGGTGTTTAATGGGATGTAATGATGTCCAGGGCCATAAGGGAATAGACAGTGAACCTCAGATGCAACTTAATGTGAAAGATATGATGATGATTAAAGACAGCAGAAAAACTGACACTGTGTGCTAATGCGATCAACAGCACAGGGTAAATCAACAGTGAGAGAAAAGATTTTCATGAATCTTAGCATATCACTTGAACATAAGGAAGTTAATCAATTCAACAGTAATTTATGTAGTGTTTATTATGTGTCTGGTGATCTGCATCATGTTCTAGATATGATCAAGAGGTTCTAGCCTGCAAGACATATCAAGGCAACTGAACATGTACAATACACAAACAATACCTTTCACCACTATTGCATTCGTTTGCAGGGCTGCCAATAATAAAATGCCACGTTTTGGGGGGGGTTTAACAGAAATCTATTATTATCTCACAATTCTGGAGGCTAGAAGCCTAAGATCAAGACGTCAGCAGTGTTGGTTCCTTCTCAGGCCTCTCTCCTTAGCTTGAAGATGACCGTCTTTTCCCTGTTTCTCCCACGATGTTCCCTCTGGACATGTCTGCGTCCTAATCTCCTCTCTAGAAGGACATCCTTCATGTTGGATTAGGCCCACTCTAATGACCTCATTTTAGTTTAACCACCTCTGAAAAGATTCTATCTCCAAATATAGTTTTACATTCAGAGGTCTTTAGAGGTGAGACTTTAGCATATAAATTTGGGGGGAACTTTCCTCCCATGATAACTATTACTGTGTCTAGTTAAGGAAGTAATCCTTGTGGCAACCCTGGACAAGCGTGAACTCTCAGTCTCCTGGAATTCTTAAAGATTTAGAGGAGAAAGTTAAAAGGAAGAACATTCAGCTTTGGCAGTTAGAACAAACGAGGTTTTTTTGTTTGGTTGGTTTTTGGTTTGGTTTGGTTTTTGAAAACACGTAATGGGTTAGTAACCCACTCCAGTGCTCTTGCCTGGAGAATCCCAGGGACGACGGAGCCTGATGGGCTGCCATCTATGGGGTTGCACAGAGTCAGACATGACTGAAGCCACTTAGCAGTGGCAATACGTTAGTAACAATAAATAATGAGTCGGCATTGGTGAAATACAGATTCGCAGGGACAATTTGGAATTTGATTAGACAGATGATAACAACTTAGGGAATGAAGCAAGATCAAGGAAACTTCTTTTTTTAAATTTTAAGTTTCATGGTGGTTTATTCCTGCTACCCCCTAAGATAGAAGAACAACTTGCAGAACATTCAGAAACAATGCAGTAACATTTTCAATCAAAGATTGATTTGGTGACTCACATTTGATGAAAAGTGCTTATATTCAGGAGGTTGCAGATAATGTAATTTATAGCACGGTGTACGTGCATGCATGCTAAGTCGCTTCAGTCTTTCCCGACTCTGTGTGACCCTATGGACTGTAGCTCACCAGGCTTCTCTGTCCACGGGATTCTTCAGGCAAGACTACTTGAGTGGGGTGCCATGCCCTCCTCCAGGGGCTCTTCCAACCCAGGATTCAAACCCGCTTCTCTTACATCTCCTGCACTGGCAGGCAGGTTCTTTATCACTAACACCACCTGGGAAGCCCACCGCACGGTCACAGGGATCTTCAGACATTCTTTACCAATATCTTTTTAAAAGTTTCCTTCCTCTGTGGAACTGCCTCTCTTGGGAGATAGTGAGCAGTACACCAACTCTGTAGTTTCAGGGATAAGGCTACAAAAGGCACCCAGCCCTGCTTCTGTCAGCTCACTATTCATTAAGGCCTGCTCACTCTAAGGTCTGACTTCTCATCAGCTGTTCAATATGTTGGCAGCTCTCTTTGGCTAAACTACTTAATTTAGGAGAATGAACTGTTGGTCTTTCATGAATTATTCAAAAGAATGGGCTCAAATTCAATCCCTCCCCTACCCCACCTCAGACAGAATTCATCACTCCCTCCTTCAGAATTATTTTTCCAGCTTGTACATACCCCTATTACTGTGCTGATCACACTGTACTCCACCACATTACAACAATTTATTTGCATGTCTTTCTCTCCCCTGGACTAGGGACTCCTTTATGATGAGGATTGCGTAGATCTTGGCTGTCCCAAAACCAAGTACAAGGCTGGTACTCTATCAGCCCTCCACCAGTTTGCTGAACAGATGAATGAACGAATGAGCGATCTGGCTCTTCCCACCACATAACTATAAACTGTTACTACTGTGTATGATACCAATATGAATTGTCCAGATATCTGGTCTCAGCTTTTGGAAATTTCTTGATGGATAGTACTTTAATCTCAATTATCCTTATTAAGGATGGTTATAAAAGACGCCAAATATAAATTCTTTTCAAAGGAATAAAATAAAACCTGATGGATGAAATAAACATTTATTAAGAATCAGAAGGTAAAAAAAAAAGAATCAGAAGGTAACTGACAATTTTCATAACAGTAGGATACATAGAGCTAAAACTATACTAATGTTTGTGGCTCATAAAGGACTTACAGCTATCTTAATGAAAATCAATCATTGTACCAAAAAGAGAAGTGCTAACAGTTCTCCTTACTTAAGGAATGATTAACTTAATCAAATTTATTGTGCTTACACAAAACTGTTAACCACCTTACATGTGACCTTGCATTTTAAAATACTTTCATTCTAATTAAATGTTTGATAATTTATGTATACCATAATAAGAACAAACATTATTAAAACATTCTGAAACCAACATATTTGTGCATGATTCTTATTAGTTACAGTACTCAATAATTCATTTTAAATCTGAACAGTTTATATTCTCAATGAGTTGGTTAAGTTTTATTCTGTTTCCTGTTTAACACCTGCAAAAACTTTAGAAGGAGAGATATACTTTATACACCTTCCTTATGGGACCTAGGCATATGTGAGACAATATTAGCTAAATATTACACTTACATCTTAACTTTTTTTTCATTCCTCATGCTTAAAATTATATACTGAGATAAGATTCTTACTGTGGCAGAACAATCCTACCTGAATAAATTCAGACCTATGATCTCAATCACAGGTGAATCCCTCCCCGAAAAAGATACAACCACATCACTCTGGAAGGTTTATGGAAATATGGGATTTAAAAGTACTTTTATGAGCTTCTCTTGGAAGCACGGGCCATATCTCGTCCCCTAAAATAGTCATTTGCTCCTCAGCATGTCAGATAATCTTGGTAGGTCTTCTAATTGAGCCTAACTGGAGCATAGTGTGGATTCACTACACAATCCTACACTGTTCCTGGCACAACCAAAAGGCATATCAGTTTATCTTTGGCAGTTCATCTATTACAACAGGTGGCAACATTAAACACTGGCAAGAAGTGAGATTTAAATAATCTAGTACTGTGTTTCTAAATGCTACCCTTATTTAATCAGACCTTGAAGGTCACAAGTAGTGGATTACTTGAATTTGTAGTAAAAAACCAAGTTGAAATTTTATAATGGTGTGTATTGAGTTCTGGCAGCAAGGGAAGTGCAATGCAATGGAATCTGGACCAAAAGTAACACTTCCCAATAGTCATTTTACTTTAGAGTTCTAAAGGTGAATTTAAAATCAAAGTGCTAACAGATGGAGAAACATACCGTGTTCATGGATTGGAAGAATCAATATTGTCAAAATGGCTATACTATCCAAAGCAATCTATAGATTCAATGCAATCCCTATCAAGCTACCAACAGTATTTTTCACAGAACTAGAACAAATAATTTCACAATTTGTATGGAAATACAAAAAACCTCGAATAGCCAAAGTAATCTGAGAAAAAAGAATGGAACTGGAGGAATCAACCTGCCTGACTTCAGACTCTACTACAAAGCCACAGTCATCAACAGTATGGTACTGGCACAAAGACAGAAATATAGATCAATGGAACAGAATAGAAAGCCCAGAGATAAATCCACGAACCTATGGACACCTTATCTTCGATGAAGGAGGCAAGGATATACAATGGAAAAAAGACAACCTCTTTAACAAGTGGTGCTAGGAAAACTGGTCAACCACGTGTAAAAGAATGAAACTAGAACACTTTCTAACACCATACACAAAAATAAACTCAAAATGGATTAAAGATCTAAATGTAAGACCAGAAACTATAAAACTCCTAGAGGAGAACATAGGCAAAAAACTCTCTGACATGAATCACAGCAGGATCCTCTATGACCCACCTCCCAGAATATTGGAAATAAAAGCAAAAATAAACAAATGGGACCTAATGAAACTTAAAAGCTTTTGCACAACAAAGGAAACTATAAGCAAGGTGAAAAGACAGCCCTCAGATTGGGAGAAAATAATAGCAAATGAAGAAACAGACAAAGGATTAATCTCAAAAATATACAAGCAACTCCTGCAGCTCAATTCCAGAAAAATAAATGACCCAATCAAAAAATGGGCCAAAGAACTAAACAGACATTTCTCCAAAGAAGACATACAGATGGCTAACAAACACATGAAAAGATGCTCAACATCACTCATTATCAGAGAAATGCAAATCAAAGCCACAAAGAGGTACCATTACACGCCAGTCAGGATGGCTGCTATCCAAAAGTCTACAAGCAATAAATGCTGGAGAGGGTGTGGAGAAAAGGGAACCCTCTTACACTGTTGGTGGGAATGCAAACTAGTACAGCCACTATGGAGAACAGTGTGGAGATTTCTTAAAAAAATGGAAATAGCACTGCCATATGACCCAGCAATCCCACTTCTGGGCATACACACTGAGGAAACCAGATCTGAAAGAGACACGTGCACCCCAATGTTCATCACAGCACTGTTTATAATAGCCAGGACATGGAAGCAACCTAGATGCCCATCAGCAGACGAATGGATAAGGAAGCTGTGGTACATATACACCATGGAATATTACTCAGCCGTTAAAAAGAATACATTTGAATCAGTTCTAATGAGATGGATGAAACTAGAACCCATTATACAGAGTGAAGTAAGCCAGAAAGATAAAGAACATTACAGCATACTAACACATATATATGGAATTTAGAAAGATGGTAATGATAACCCTATATGCAAAACAGAAAAAGAGACTCAGATGTACAGAACAGACTTTTGGACTCTGTGGGTGAAGGCGAGGGTGGGATGTTTCGAGAGAACAGCACGTATATTATCTATAGTGAAACAGATCACCAGCCCAGGTTGGATGCATGAGACAAGTGCTCGGGCCTGGTGCACTGGGAAGACCCAGAGGAATTGGGTGGAGAGGGAGGTGGGAGGGGGGATCGGGATGTAACTCCATGGCTGATTCATGTCAATGCATGACAAAACCCACTACAATAGTGTAAAGTAATTAGCCTCCAACTAATAAAAATAAATGAAAAAAAAAAAATAAAATCAAAGTGCTTCTGTGGATTTCTGTGTGGCTATCACAGGCCAGAACAAATGGCACACATAAAACTATACATTAAAATTTTATCAAAGAATTTATTTCTCCATATACTGTATACACTCTCTCTCTCTCTCACCTTTTTATATAACAAAGTTCAAAAACACCTGGGAAGTATTTAAGAAAATTTGCTTTTAAGCAGAAGTATGACATAAGATCTTCAATTCTACAGAGATAATATACCCCTAATGTGCTTAACCTTCATAGCATTTTCTTTTATTCAACTGATACAGTATAGAGAAAAATATATAAAGGATTCCTGTAGGTGGTTTGGACTTCCCATATGGTTCAGCAGTAAAGAATCTGCCTGCCAATGCAGGAGACACAGGTTTGATCTCTGGGTGGGACAGACCCCCTGGAGAAGGAAATGGTAACCCACTCCAGTATTCTTGCCTGGATCATCCCATGGACAGAGAAGCCTGGCAGGCTACAGTTCATGGGGTTGCAGAGTCGGACAACGCTTAGTGACTACAAAAACAACAACAACAGATTGTTTAGAAACATTTTCTATTTATCACTTCCCCAAATCATCCAACACTCTTCTTCTCAACTGATCTTTTGTTGTTGTTGTTGCTAAACTGTTCTTTGAGTTTGTTTGTTTCCGTTTGTTTCACTTGGTTTGTTGATTCAAATGAGGTTTATTTTTCTAGACCTTGGCTGCATCCTGGAGTTCATACAAAATATGCTCCCCGTTCTATTTCCTCTCTGTGGTGCCTTATACCACTTACAAGCGTTTTTAATGGTAAACAGAAGATTAAATTTAAGTGTTAGACCTCATCAACACTAAACATGGGGGATGAATGTCTGTGGCTCTTTTCCAGGCAGCAAATTAAAGCATTGCTGGCAGTGGTATTTCAAGAAAGCCCTGATGCTTTTATCGACTCCCCCACCATCTCAAACACACCCGGTGTTCAGTCAATATCTGTCATTCCACGGGAGCCACTAACTCAATGTTGCTGTCACTGTTCCTTATCTAATTACAAATGGGCTCCTGTTCATGAAAGTATCTTCTTAATAGAGTACACTCAAGCCTGCAACTTGTTAAGAGACAATTTACCCAACTTTTTAGCAGTTGTTTAAGATCTTCTTAAATTCACATATATTTCCTTAATAATTGCATTTTCCAGTTTTGTTTATATTTGATTATTTGTGTTTTTATGGAAAGCAACTAGATTCTGTACTTCTGTGTAGAATAAAAGAACACTAGATACTGATAATAGAGGAGTGTCAAGGCATTCCTTTTAATGGCATTAAGTTTCATTATCTTGATGCTGCACTAATTTAAAATGTGACTTTTTCCTATTTGTGATTAGATTTTTCCTGGTGCCAGTATTTCCACATAAAGTACTTACAATTTTTTAAATCTATGATTTATTCAAACATAAATCTTGTTAAATGCATATATATTTATTTGTACACATCCACACATTATGTGAAAAAAATACATTTGCATTAATAATAGGAAACAATAATTAAGAATGAGATATGTACAGAGGCTTTTGCTTAATTTAGTTTTCTTTTTTTCCACGTTTATTAAGTAAACTTGCCTATAGCAATCCAATCTCCTGAGAAGTGAAGAGTTATTAGCAAGTTACTGGGAGTTTTGAAGCCTATTGCTAAGGATGAAAAAGGACACTTAAAATCTACACCTAAAGGCAGTTAATAAATATTAAAGCTCTTTGAATTTTCATTATGCAAAAGGCAGTTTAAGAAAAGGCCTCTCATTTTCAGTATTTCTAAGGGATATTTTATACCTAGTAATAATGAAAATAATTTTGAAATAAAAGGAATACATATAGTAAGTAACCACATACTATGTTATGTTAATACAGAGCTAAAATACCCTAAATACATAAGAATGAATTATCTTGGAACTATTGGGAGATACCCAAGTTATCCAAATTTATATCAGTATTCAAGCACACTTAATATCAGCATGGTGTCTGAACAACAGCAGCAATACAGAGAAGAGGGTAAGTATTTCTGTTCCAGCTCAACTTCAAACTGTAATTCCAAAAAAATAAAGTTTGCTATTACTATGAGTAGCCCTCCTATTTTCAAGATATTTCTGCAAAGTACTAAAGAAAACAAAATAACAATGTATTTAAATGTGTTGATAAGAAAATATAATCATGAGGCAAAATAGTCCTATATATATACATATATACATGTACATATGTAGTAGCAAAATATCAGCATGGTTATATGTCAGATCACTATACTATGTTCAGTAATTATGTATATGTTTAAAAATTTTCCTTGGGATAAATAAATGTCTAATAATATAAAGTGTATTTTTATACTCAACAATTTCAAATGGATTATCCTACCTTTGATTGGACTATGACACTCCTATTTTAGGAGAAATGTATCTGTAACTAATAAATTCATAAGTTTAATTTAAAAAATTCATTCCTCCCCCAAAATCAGTCAAACAATAAAACAAATTTTAAGATAAGGTCTAAAAATTAACATAGTTTTAATTCATCAAAACGGTAGGTCCAATGAACATCAATATCCATATTGACAGTATTGACGCATTACAAAACCAAAAGTCCAAACAATATTAAACGTTGTTCTCTGTATTTTGTTAATGCATTTTTTAAGGCAGTAAGAATTTCTTTAGGAAAGTGTAAGCCAAGAATACCATTATATGGCAACAAATAATTGCTTATGTATTCAGGAAATCTAACACTTGTTTCCATTCTACATGTGGAGATTAGTAAATCTGTATTTCTGTTTCCTGATTTTGGTCAGATTCTCAGTCTTGAACTAGAAAACTTTACACAATAAAACTAAATAACAGTTGACCAAAATAAGATGTCATATATTTCTGAACCAAAATTCATTCTGATGTATCGAGCAGACCAAAACTGAAATACTTTATTTTTTTATTGTATTTTTTTTCAGTTATTTTTATTAGTTGGAGGCTAATTACTTTACAATATTGTAGTGGTTTTTGTCATACATTGACATGAATCAGCCATGGATTTACATGTATTCCCCATCCCTCTCCACCCCCCCACCACCACTTCCCTCTCCACCCGATTCCTCTTTAAAATACTAAAAGATTTTAAAATTGATGAGCTTTTAAAAAGCTCAGTCATGTCCAACTCTTTGTAATCTCCTGTACTATACATACAGCCCTTGGAATTCTCAGGCCAGAATATCAGAGTGGGTAGCCGTTCCCTTCTACAGCGAATCTTCCAAACCCAGGGATCTAACTGGGGTATCCTGCATTGCAGGTGGAGGTAGAAGTAATGGTAGATGAACTACTAGGGAGTCCCTTAAAATAATGTAGTTTATTCCTAAAAAGAAATTTTAAAAAACTTATTTGCATTGATTTGAAATCATTTTTTTTTTAATTTAAGCATCTGTGGATTTTACAAAATCCATAAGGTTTTGTCACCAGAGATATTCATAAAATGAAAAAAAGTACATTTTGTTCTTATTCTATGATGCTATATGCTTTTTGAATATTATATGTAAGGTAAATACTATACACCAGGTCATATTTACCTATTGACCTCTATTATAATTTTAAAGATGTTTGAACACAATAAAATTTTATTATGAATCCTAAATTTTACTTTAGAGATTTTATATGTACGAACAAATAGTCTAAAGGCATTCATTATTTCTTGCATCCAATCTCTGAAAGAACCCAAATAATCTGTCCACATAAGCACCACAAACATATTTGCTTTATTGGGCATTGTTACTATCTCATTCATATTTAAGTGGTTGGTGTCTACCATTATTGAAGGTCCTCAGTAGTGACCACCAACGTAAGGTTTTCTTTATAGACTTTGGTTGAAGGAGAGACCCTCTTCTCAGCTACCACTGAGGTATATGAAATTTGACCACTTACAGCTTCTTGGAAGTCTCTTCCCTTTCATTGTTTATTATTTCTCAAATTTATTTGCACTTTTGGAATTTTCCTTTCCTAGATAGCTCTCCTGCTCCTGGTACTTCCTACCTAAATGTTAGTGTCACCATAGACTAATTCCTTAGCCTTTCTCTCTCTTGCTCTTATTTTTGCTGTCTTTCATTCTTAACGTAGATAACACCACTCTAGTGGCAGAAAGCAAAGACAAATTAAAGAGCCACTTGAGGAAGGTGAAAGAGAGTGAAAAAGCTGACTTAAAATTTAACATTCAAAAAACAAAGATCATGGCATTTGGTCCCATCACTTCATGGCAAATAGATGGGGAAACAATGAAAACAGTGACAGAATTTATTTTCTTGGGCTCCAAAATCACTGTGGACAATGACTGCACCCATGAAATTCAAAGACACTTGCTCCTTGAAAGAAAA
Organism: Cervus canadensis; assembly: GCF_019320065.1. Classification (NCBI taxonomy): domain Eukaryota; kingdom Metazoa; phylum Chordata; class Mammalia; order Artiodactyla; family Cervidae; genus Cervus; species Cervus canadensis. Next base: position 22,267,782 of record NC_057412.1, on the reverse strand, counting down.
GCTGTGACAAACCTAATCAGCGTGTTAAAAAGCAGAGACACTACTTTGCCAACAAAGGTCCATACAGTCAAAGTTATGGTTTTTCCAGGAGTCATGTACAGATATGAGATCTGGACAATAAGAAAGGCTGAGCGCCAAAGAATTGATGCCTTACAATGTGGTACTGGAGAAGACTCTTGAGAATCAACCCTGAATATTCAATGGAAGGACTGATGCTAAAGCTGAAGCTCCAATACTTTGGCCACCTAATGTGAAGAGCTGAGTCACTGGGAAAGACCCTAATGCTGGAAAAGATCAAATGCAGGAGGAGAAGGGGACAACAGAGGGTGAGATGGTTGGATGGCATCACCAATTCAGTGGACATGAGTTTGAGAAAACTCTTTAAGATGGTAGGAGACAGGAAAACCTGGTGTGCTGCAATCTACAGGGTTGCAAAGAGTCGGGCATGACTGAGGACCTGAAGGGCAATTCTTAATGATTCTATCTATTCATATGGTTTCAACTTCTGTAAACTAGATGATCACACAGGTTATATTTCTGCCTCTGATTTTTCAAATCTTTCTCTGGGTTTTCCATTAATATATCAAACTAGTATGTACCAATTCAGATACTACTAAAATTCAAATTTCCCCTTTATTTTCCAGTTTTCATTAATGATGTTTCCTTCTTCTCAGTCATCAAGTCATCTCTCTCCACCCTTGCCTTTGATCCTAAGGACAATGACTATTCCAGCTTACAAATCCTGTAAATTCTACCTAAACCACTCTGAGAAATTTTTGTCCTTCTCATTACACTATCACCTTCCTGGGTCAGGCGTCATGATTTCTCATCCATACTGCTACAATAGCTTTCAAAAAATTACACATTTTATCAGTGATTCCTGTGTCAGTTTATCCTACACTTATTAACATATACCTCTAAATTGTTACTTCAGGTTGAAACTTTTGATGATTAATCACTGTACATTTATTAAGTCAGAATTCTTCAGTCTAGAATTCAAGAACCTCTCAATACAGTTCCAATTTAATTTCTGTTCCTAATTCATGCTACTTCTCTTTAGATGCTCCAGAAAGAAACAACAAATGTTGAAAATAGATTTGGAAAGCTTACAAAGCTAACAGCTTTAGTTAATAATACATGCAAGTACTGTATGGAGAGGCAGTAAGAACAGTTGTCAGGGAAAGAATCTAGAGACAACTAAGTGTACACTTTAACAGTGACTACTACTTAGATGTATGATTTCAGGCAAGTTATTTAATCTTTTTGGCTCGCTTTCCACACCTTAGAATGGGAACAGTAGTAGAACTTATCTTACAAGGTCGTAGTGATTGAAAATGTATGGGTTGTAAATACAGACTATGGAGAAAATATTATGACTCATTGTATGCCTTAGCTATTAAAAGTGATTTCAATTTTTTAAATTCAGAATGACAATTAGTAGTATTTATGTTATGACAGAATTAGTATTTAAGAATATCTCTAAATACCATCACCTTAAGAAGCCCCTTTATTTTCTAAAACTAAATATAATCTTTTTAAATGAAATTCTATATAGTTTTTTCTCTTTATCCATACTCTTCTATGTTTGACATGGAGGACTGTTTGGTATGTTTCTAAGAGAGAGTCAGTAAAGAGTAAAACAGATGGTTATCTGTTAGGACGAGAATGGGAGAAATGAAAACCATAAACATAACTAAATAGGTTAGTGTCAGACATACAGGAAAGTCTTAACGGAGCTGAATCAAGTAAAATATGATGAATGAAGTTTTGGAGAAATTTTAAGATAAAGAAGAAGAAACAGAAATAAATCGCATATAAATAACTCAATGCTTCTTCATGAAATTCAGATTAAAGTTAAACTATTTAACAATGAAAGCCGAAGGTAGTATGGGAGGAGAGCCATGAAAATGGTACAGAGTAATGAATGAATAAAAATTTATAAAAATAGCAAGCAGCATTGAAAGCAAAGTTGAAATGTATAAGTTCAGGTATTGTTCAATTTAAATCTATTAATCAGGGTTCATGTAACAGTTTCTGGGCTGTCTATCGAAATATTTTTCCTTTGCAAGAGTAATTTATATACTCAAAAATTCCATTTATATACAAAAAATATATACATATGAGTATATACTCATATATATATATATATTTTATGTATATACTCAAAATTTTATATACAAAAAAATTCAGTTGTTCTCTAAGCTCAATCCCAAAAAAGAGTAATGCCAATGAATGTTCAAGCTACCATATAATAACGCTTATTTCATGTGCTAACAGGAAATGCTCAAAATCCTTCAACCTAGGGCTTCAGCAGTATGTGAACCGAGAACTTCCAGATGTTCAAGCTGGATTTAGAAAAGGCAGAGGAACCAAATATCAAATTGCCAAACATCTGTTGGATCATAGAGAAAGCAAGAGAATTCTAGAAAAACATCTACTTCTGCTTTATTGACTACACTAAAGTTTTTGACTGTGTGAATCACAATAAAATGTAGAAAATTCTTAGAGACAAAAATACCAGACCATCTCACCTGCCTCCTGAGAAACATGCATGCAGGTCCAGAAACAACAATTAGAACTGGACCTGGAACATTAGACTGGTTCAAAATTAGGAAAGCAGTACGTCAGGGCTGTACATTGTCACCCTCCTTATTTAACTTATATGCAGCATACAATGCTAAACGCCAGGCTGGATGGATCACAAACTGGAATCAAGGTTGCTAGGAGAAATACCAACAACCTCAGATATGCAGATGATACTACTCTAATGGCAGAAACTGAAGAGGAACTAAAGAGCCCCTTGATGAGGGTGGAAAAGGAGAGCGAAAAAGCTGGCTTGAAACTCAATATTCAAAACTCTAAGATCATGACAACTGGTCCCATCACTTCATGGCAAATAGATGGGGAAAAAGTGACAGGTTTTATTTTTTGGGGCTCCAGAATTACTGTGGATGGTGACTGCAGCCATGAAATTAAGATGTTTGCTCCTTGGAAGAAAAGTTATGACAAACCTAGATAGCATATTAAAAAGCAGAGATATCACTTTGCCAACAAAGGTCCATATAGTCAAAGCTATGGTTTTTCCAGTAGCCATGTACAGATTCAAGAAATGGAGCATAAAGAAGGCTGAGTGCTGAAGAATTGATGCTCGTGAACTGTGGTGTTAGAGAAGACTCTTGAGAGTCCTTTGGACAGCAAGGAGATCCAACCAGAAAATCTAAAGGAAATCAACCCTGAAGAATATTCATTGGACAGACTGATGCTGAAAATGAAGCTCCAATACTTTGGCCAACTGATGCCAAGAGCTGACTCATTGGAAAAGATACTGATGCTGGAAAAGATTGAAGGCAGGATGAGAGGGGGACAACAGAGGACTAGATGGTTGGATGGCATCACTGACTCAATGGATATGAGTTTGAGCAAACTCAGGGAGATAGTGAAAGACAGGGGAACCTGGAATCCTGCAATCTATGGGGTCTTGAAGAGTCAAACACAACTCAGAGACTGAACAACAACAACAAAGCTTAAGGCAATGCTAATTACACTGCAAATCTTTATTTAAAATTTGTAATTAGGGTTTTCATAGGAAATTGGGAAGAAGTATGTCAAGGCTGTATATTGTCATCCTGCTTATTTAACTTATATGCAGAGCACATCATGAGAAACGCTGGGCTGGATGAAGCACAAGCTGGAATCAAGACTGCTGGGAGAAATATCAATAACCTCAGCTATGCAGATGACACCACGCTTATGGCAGAAAGCAAAGAAGAACTAAAAAGCCTCTTGATGAAAGTAAAAGACAGGAGTCAAAAAGTTGACTTAAAGCTTAACATCCAGAAAACTAAGTTCATGGCATCTGGTTTCATCACTCCATGTCAAATAGATGGGGAAACAATGGAAACAGTGACTGACTTTATTTTTGGGGGCTCCAAAATCACTACAGATGGTGACTGCAGCCATGAAATTAAAAGACACTTGCTCCTTGGAAGAAAAGCTATGACCAAACTAGACAGCATATTAAAAAGCAGAGACATCACATTGCTGACAAAGGCCCGTCTAGTCAAAGCTATGGTTTTTTCAGTAGTCATGTGTAGATGTGAGAGTTGGACTATAAAGAAGGCTGAGCACTGAAGAATTGATGCTTTTCAACTGTGGTGTTGGAGGAGACTCTTGAAAGTCCCTTGGACTGCAAAGAGATCAAACCAGAACATCCTAAAGGAAATCAATCCTGAATATTCATTGAAAAAACTGATGCTGAACCTGAAACACCAATACTTTGGCACCTGACGTGAAGAACTAACTCCCTGGAAAAGACCCTGATGCTGGGAAAGACTGAAGGCAGGAGGAGACAGGAATGACAGAGGATGAGATGGTTGGATGGCATCACCAACTCAATGGACATGAGTTTGAGCCATGTTCTGGCAGTTGGTGATGGACAAGGAAATTTGGCGTGGGGCATTCCATGGGGTGGCAAAGAGCTGGATACAACTGAGCAATTGAACTGAACTAATCAAGCAAAGTTATCGGGATGGGACACCCATGACCCAGTTAATATCTTAGTTGAAAGCTGTCATTTTTTATAAACTATCTAGTATGGGAAATCTAGCTGAAGGATAGAATTTTCCTCATTAGAAAAAAAGTGAGTGACAAGAAATGAACAGTTAGGAAATTAGGTTTTAGGATTATGGTTATTCCATTTATTTTCAGCCTTTTTTATTCTTTTGGGTAATAAGTAACAACCATGTGAAAAATCCAGGATGCATTACTCACTTAACTTCTAGGATGCCTACAGCATTGTATACCACAGTGAGAAGATATGGTGTGCCAGATGGTAGGTGTTTGAAATCAAGAGCAATTTCCCTACGGTCAATTCTAAAAAAAACAAAGGTTGTAGTTTCAAATCTCAAGAGAATTAGGGGAGCTAATATTACCTCTTTATAACCAATGGATCTTTTAAAACCTTTACGTAAAATACCTTCCAAAACACAATATGCATTCCTAACTAATTAAAATTTTTTTAAATACTAAATATAAATAATGCTTTAGGATAAATTTATATAATAGATACATATCTTCTATTTTAAAAACTAGCAGTGGCAAGCCTGCATTAGATGCTAAATATGTATATGCTTCATGATTTCACTGTTTATGAAAACTCCTTGGAATGGGCATTTATCATTCCTATTTTACAAATGAGGAAACCAAGGGTCATAAAAGGTTAAGTATCTTGCACAAGAATATATAAGTATTGTGTGGCTAAGCAAAGCCTCTCAGACCTCAACTCTGAGTCTTGTCATCATGCATGTGAAGGGGAAAACCTAATTAGGATAAAAGAAACCCTAAATGTTAAGATCACTTCTTGTTTTTTCAAAAATATACTTGCCAAATTGTCAATTTGGAAAAATAATAAACTTTTTTTGTGAAATATGAGTGCTCTCTGGGTTTAAAAAAATAAAATACACCAAGTTTTTTTTTATTGTTTTTTTTTTCTATTTATTTTTATTAGTTGAAGGCTAATTACAGTATTGTAGTGGTTTTTGCCATACATTGACATGAATCAGCCATGGATTTACATGTATTCCCCATCCTGATCCCCCCTCCCACCTTAAATATTTGATCAGCATTTTTCAAACAAACTTCTAAGTGATAGATAATTATAGCTGCTAATATGCTGTTAATATGTTACCAGTACTTAAAATTTTCCTACATCTTCTAAATAGCTCTTCTTTCTTTACTGACTGTTTCTAACTTTCCAAAGTCTTTAAAGTTATGAGCCAATCTTTTCTATGCAAAGATGGTTCTTCCAAGGTATTGACTCTACCTTGTCACTTTACCTTGTCTATCTACCTGACATCTCTACTCCATTCAGAGGTCATTGAATACAAACATTCTCTAGATTAATGGCTAATTTATTATTTGCCTTGCAAATGTTTATCTGCTGGGAAATGGGATAACTATCTCAGTTCTGACAAGTAGGAGGGCCACTATTCTAGACCTGATGGAATGGTCAGTTGATGGCATCCCGGAGGACCTGGGCCCTGCCTGGGTTTTCTGAGACAATCTTCTGGAAAGCTAAGTATCTATTTTTAATGAGTGCAATGGAAAGTCAGTTAGCTAGTGGTTTATGGGAGGAAATTAATGATAACCTTCATATGGCATCTTACAAGCCCAATCACAAATAACCTGCATATGTAATCACTTGGAAATATTGTAACCTACTTATTTAAAATAAAAGGATACCCCTAAATCATAGATTTAACTATATATTTACCAAGCTCAAAAATAGCATCACCATAAACACTTAAAAAACACACCCACATATATAAACATTTAATATCTTAAAAGCCTAAATGGACAAATATGAAAATGTTAACAAAGTTTTCCACTAAATGATAGGTGATTTTTATTACTTGCATTGGTTAATATTGTCAAACTGTGTACTAAAAATAAAAACTTTAAAATTACATAAATGGTATTCAAGAAAACATTTCTCACAAAGAAAAAATAGATCTGATGTAAGTCACAAATGCCACACAGATTATAGAAAATCAACATCACATATACAATTACTTTTTTTATCTCTGCAGTGACCAATTCTGTGGAAAGCAATCTCATAAGACAACTGAGCACATGCCTTGGAAGTATTCCCAGTGTATCCTTCTTGTTGGGGAGCAGACAAAAATCTGTTTTTCTATGTATGTACAGATATTTTCACTCTGATGCTAAGAAAATCTGGAGTGGGGGAAAATATCTAATTCCTATAAGATAAATACTCTTAAGTTTGATCATGTAAAACTAAACCATGAATATCTGCAAACATTAAAATTCCAGCAGAATATAATAAGTCCATAGATTGGATTAATGAAATGATTTGATTCATTGGGGTGTAATTTAATAAATGGCATTTATGAACTAACACAAAGGAATTTCTCCTGCTGAGAAAGAAATACACCTAACTGACAATTCTGATGCTTCAAGGGGTCTAACTAATTTAGGTGTTGCTTCCTCTGAAACAGAAGATAGACACTGGAAGGTGTTCCTTTGCTTCAAATTTATTTGAAATTATTAAATAATGAAACAGAAAGAAACAGAAAACGTGCAACCAACAGACAAAACTTTTTAAAGTCTGGTAGATACACACATGTACTACCCACCCTATAGAATATACTCCACATTTTAAATGATGCATTTCTCCTAAAATGATGGAGTTGAGCGTCTCATCCTGATATTTATTGAGTAAAATTCATTAGTTGTTCATTGGCTGTCCTCATTAGCATGAGTGCTGGAGGGAAAGTTCCAAAAGTTATCTTAACTCATGAGGAAACATAAGACAATGTAATCATTTCTGTAGGGATTTTCAAGCCAACCTGAATTCTCCAAAGTCTATTTTAATTAGAAGAAAGAGTAAGGGAAAAAAAAAAAAAACTTTAAAACTTTGCTCTGATATTAACTCTCAAAGAGAAATAATGCTAACAACTAACACTATCCCCCTGAAAACTACCCCACGTTTGCTTTTCTAAGTGCGATGAAGTCGGCTGCAAGTTTCTTCAGCAAGCAAAGGCGATGTACTGGGCTCTGTTATTCAGACATCATATATGTAACCAGTCCTGACAACTGCTGATTATATCTTTTTTACAGACTGTTTTCCTCCTTTTTTTGTTTGCCAGTTATATCCTCCAGTGTATATGCCAATGCAGGCAATGTCCCATCACCGGTAATTGTCACTAGGCTGTCTGTCAGTGACGAGGAGAAAAGGGTGACAGCCTTGACATCCCACCAATCACCCCCCTGGAAAATTGATATTGTCCTTCCCAGTAAACAACAGCTCGAGAATCGACCAGTCCCGCTGGCACATCCCCGAACAATCAGCTTCCATTAAGGATAGAAGCCACACATTTATCCCAGCACAGTCCAATCAATAGGAAACTGACTTTTTCTGTCCCTTTTAAGAACCCTCTACTTGTATTTTGCACTTAATACCCTCCAATTACAAACGCCTTACGGTCCTTGTTTGCATCACTAGAATTCACAATAAGATTTAAAATATACACTTGGGAGGGGATAGAGTAATCCCCACCTGTAATGGACATTTTATTTTTAATATGATTAAGATACAAACATTGAAAAGAAAAACTTCTGCTCCTTTAGATTTGTGACTTGCCAAATTTGTGCAAACATTTTCCATTACTTCTCTCTAAAGGCTAAGGAAATCTATTATGTCATCTACATATAAGCAAATGAGAACAAAATAAAACCAAATTAATAGTACAGCTGATTCAGATGTGGCTTTCTAGTAAAGTGATATTTGTATCACAGAGAAGATATCTATTATTAATAGAAATAAATAACCAACAGTTATTGACTTAATGGTGATGGCTCCAGTCTGATGATGTTAAAGTCCTTTTCCCCAACTTACAGATTCTTAAAGGTTCTTATTATTTAAAATGCTCTGAAATATTAGTTATAAAACCATTAAATGAAATATGGGAACAGTGATTACACATACATGTTCAGACATTTACATTTTTTTTTAACAAAATAGCATGCCTGTTAGGTTGTGTTTAGTTGTATGCTCAATGACCACATGGAATTCAAAGTTTTTAGGTCATATATTAAAAACTGCCTTGTCCACATGACAGTGATTTTATAATACATGGGCAGCCACCCAGAAAATACCACCTAGGCAGAATATGAGAGTGGATTAAAAAAAAAAGATAGGCTTCAGCTACAGTGACAGAGAATGCACACTCTTTTAAAGGTGACAGGTGTCAGCTCTGGAGGGAAGACAGTGGCTAAAGAATCATGCTGGAACACTCACTGGCTGATTTATGAAGCTTCCCTGGTGTCAGTCTGGGAGCATGAGGCGATGCTCTCTATTTCTGGACCAGAGTTAGGTACAAAGGAAGGAACCAGTCAAGGGAAGCCCATCACCTTCAGATCCCATCTCACCCCCCCAGAGCCTCCGGGAGGACCACAGTCAGGAGGCCCCTGCTCAACTACCATCCCCTTTGTGGGGAACTGTGTGTGTTTCCATTGTAATCTCTAACCTTTTGGAACACTTTTAACTCCTGAACTACCTTCTTAGAGTGACCTTTATCTTGAGAATAAAAAAAAAAGAAGGGAAAAAAAAAAGGCAAACATCAAGGCAGTTATTACTAAAGCAAGTTTGTAGTTTAAGCACTCATAGAAGTCTTCACTGAAACAGTGTGGGTAAGTAGGTTTGATATACAGGTAGCATCGTAATTTTCAGAAGCAATCTTTATAAAACTCTAACTATATATATGTTCGAATTCTATGCAACATGAAATTTTTTATTAATATTAATGAAAACATTCTTCTGAGTAGTTTAAATCCAACGTTGACTCACGTTAAAGATGTTTTACAAACAACTTAGCAAGTCAAGATGTCTTATGATCTCTTTTTATTTTATTTTCATTTAGAGCTTCTATCTGGTAAATAAAAATAAGGGACTACTAAAGTTTGATACAGTTGAAGACTAAAAACAGGACAGAGGGCCTTTTCAGTCATAGATATAGACAACATCCCAATAGGAACAGTTGTGTCCGAATCTTTGTGACCTTTTAGACTACAGCTCACCAGGCTCCTCTGTTCATGGGATTTCCCAGACAAGAATACTGGAGTGGGTTGTCATTTCCACCTCCAGGAGATATTCCCGACCCAGGGATCAAACCTGCTTCTCCTATATCTCCTGCATTGCAGGAAGATTTTTTTTTTTTTTTTTACCTGCTGAGCGATCGGGGAAGCTAGATAAAACAATCACTGAACAAAAAAAACATTTCTTTCAAACTGGGAGAAAATAATTGCATAGATGAGAGAAGGTAAGTTTGCACACTCCAGCACCAAATTTTGGGCCTCCCCTGAGATAGATACTGTAGTTCTTCAAGGTGACATGAGCAGGACTTCACACAGAAAGAAGTAGAGGGAACTGTCTGTGAGAGTGAAATGGACCAAATTTGTTCAATCAATCATTAAAACATTCCCTGACAGAACAGACTTTTCCTTTGCTTTAAATCCCTTACTATGAATTACATGAAGAAATGGCAACCTACTCCAGTATTCTTACCTGGAAAATACCATGAACTGAGGAGCCTCATAGGCTACAGTTCACTGGATCACAAAGAATCAGACACGACTGAGCAACTGAGCACACACATGGGTTATGTATTTCCTAGATGACAGGACAAAAATTACAATTGAATGATATCCTATGTAAAGAGATAATGTTCTAATGAAAGGACAAGCAAGCAAAATTAATTATAATGTGAATAAACACATCTCTATGAGAGTCAGCGTGAGGAACGTAACCATGTCCAATCTTACCCATTGTCTGGGTCTCAAGTGTGAAGGAAATGGAAAGAAATATCAAAAGTTACATCAGACTGGATATTCCCTATTATCCCTGCTAGGTTTTAAAGCTATGACTTTGTACATGTAATTGAGTAGACAAATACTCCCCATGAAGGCCAGACTTAACTCCATTCAAAGATTTACATAGTGAAATTCCTTTCAACTATACAAAGTCATGATGCTTTCCTTTATAATCGAATTTCATGAGGCCAAGACTAACACAGAGTATAAGAACATTACTGGTTACACAGCCATTCTGCCAGTGACTTAATCTTGTATTTAGGGGCAGGGCATATGTTAAGCAAAATGTTCGCCATGTTTATCATCATGGAGGTGCAGGTATAATGACGAAATGCCAAGTCATTGGGGACTTACTGCACCCTCATTCTTACTAAACGGACAGAATCAATATCTTAATGGGGATGTTTGGAATGAATCTTACGAGAAACAAATTGGCACATTACAACACGTTTTTCAGGCTAAGCATTCAGTTCATTTCCTTTTCTCATTTGAATTACAAATTTCACTTCTCTGATCAAGAAAAAGACAAGATTTCCTTTACAGGATCAGAGTTTAGCGATGTTAATGTTTTACAAGGAACAACAAAGTTAATGCAGCAGAGAAACATCCTGTCTCCTCCTCTCTTGACAGATAATTAAAAAAATGGGTTCCATATTCCAATAATTCTGATGGAAGTGGCATAGGACCTCCCATAAAAATGTGAGAAAATTATTACATTAGAAGATTCCAGGGCTAATATGTGTGTTAAAAATGTTTAAAATACAAAACTATAGTATAATATCACAACCAGGATATCGACATCCACATACCATTTTAACTATATATGGTTCTATATCAGGGTGGATTTCCTTTATCAAACTCTTTCTATACAGTGGGGAGTTAATCTAATGGATTGAAATATATTCATCCTAAGAAGAGAATCTGTGAGTATATGAACATATCTTTATTGGTCTAAGTTATGTCTGTCTAGTTATCCATTCATCCTTCAAGAGAAACCATTTTTGACTAATCAAGAAAAAAATTTAAAACAGATTTTTTTTAAGGAACAGTAAGATATTTAAACTATTTCAAGCCTTGCAAATTCAACATAATAATTTTCCCAAGCTCTTATATTGTGCCCCCGACATGTCTGAGTATAAGGTGTAAGTTGTTAGGAAGACAAAGTTGTCAGTCAACTTGAGAAAATAGATATTAAACAAATGAACATGCAGATATGATTTCAAATTGTGATAAATACTGTAACATGAAATGACAGGGTGCTATCAAAGAAAATAGCAGGAGGACCCTAAAAAGATGCCAGCAAGAATAGCTGACTTCTATGATTAAGGAATTTTGAAATATAAAGCATTGTGAAATGAATGGCCTAGAACACACAGTGTTTATCATCAGATTATTGGAATCTCTGTAGGTTAACAGTTTAATGATTAGCAAGACTACTGTCAGAATCAGTTAGACCCTGCCTTACAACAAAGATTAATTCTCACTTAAAGATATTTGGGGGCAATTTATTTAATGTAAAATAACATTTGTGTTATCTACGTATGGGTTTTTTATTCCTACAGCATGTCTAGACAGCAAGAGGAATGTCTTGGTTATATACATTTTTTGGAGCTAGTGAACATCATTGATATCGGAAAGTGTAAAAACTTCATGCAGATTCCAAAGAAGCAAAATTTGTAACGCCAATTTTACAGAAATTTCCAAAGTCCTAAACCAGAGAACTGTAAGTATCTCTCACCTCTAGTGCCAAACCTCATCATTCCTCCCACTCCTACACTGCCACCTCTCCTAGCCAAGAATTCTTGAATCCTTTGTAGGCTTATTAGAGAAAAAGGGAAATGCATACCTTTTATAAAGGATGAGCTATTTAATTCATATAAAAGCAAAGCTGTTTTAATGTTCCACACCGTCTAATCAGGGAGAGAGTGACACATAGGCAGGTGTATAGTGTTTGAATTAGCAACGTGTCAAGAATTCATTAAAACACTAAACTTGGCAATAAGATGCTGCTTCCTGGGTTCTGCCAATGGAAACACTGCTGCTTACCTATTTGAAAGTTATTTTAATTAAATGCAGAAGACAATGGCTTTTTCCCCAACACAACACTTACATTTTCATTCATTGTATGGAGGCTATCTAAATGCATAAGGTCAATATTTGTTAAGCCATGTATTAGTTTAATATCCATCTTCCAATCAAAATTGCATATTTAAAACCGTCAAGATTTTCAAAATTTTAACTGTGAAAAAAATATATAGTACAAATACATTTTGTGTTGCTATTACATGGTATGGACATAGTGTTTATTCTTAAGATGTTATATTTTTCTTTTCTATCTATTATAGTTCACAGAGTATGTTTTCTGCTATACCCTTTTTTTTTTTTTTTAACACTGGAGAGTTATGACTTAAGAAAGTTTGCTAATGTTCCAAGTTAAAACTCTGATGGTCTTATACACTGAATTTGAGAAGGGATGGACTGTATCTATATCTTCCTTAGAAAGAGATTATTTTTAAATGTATTTTTGGTATTACCAAATTTGCAACAGGGAAGTACTAATTGGAGGAGGGCATGGCAACCTACTCCAGTATTCTTGCCTGGAGAATCTCATGGACACAAGAGCCTGGCAGGCTGTAATCCATAAAGTCACACAGAATTGGACATGACTGAAACGACTTAGCATGCATGCATGCAATCCTATGTCATATTTAGACCATGACTCTGTATGTTATTTGAATGAAGCTATTAATTTGAATATGATATGAATTATGGAATATTCTTGCTTAGAAAGGAAGCTACACATTTCAGTAAGAAAACACGACAGCAGAGAATGGGGCAAGAGAGAAGAGAAAGGAGGTGGAACGCAGTAAGGGAAACTAAATGAGAAGAGAGACAAAGAGAAGAAAATACATGGAAGTGAATGAAAGCTAAGAAATTTTCAAACCGAATTTTTCATTTCTAAATCTGATTTCCTTAAGGGGAACCAAAAATAGAATATCTTTGGGCTATTTTTCAGAAAATAAAAATAAGTTGCTATGGAATCATTCTCTAAATAAGCAAAGTTCACCTACTTTACTTCTGTCATGTTAACATACAATGATAAGATGATATATGGCTCTGAAATGGAAAATAATTTAAAATCTCCTACCTTATGTTTAGTATCAATTAAAGATCATATGCACATATTTGTCCTTAATAAAAAGTTGAAATTTTGCTTGAAGAGTGGTCCCCAAGAATGTATAATACTGCAGTAAATTAGCAGTATTCAAAAGAAGCACCGGAGTCAAATGAAGGTTATATTTGAATAGTCTTGGCTCCCTATGCAAATGAAGCTTTATAAAAATGATACTGAGGTTGCATTTTATGGAAGATAGAACTTTGTGTTGTAGATGCAGAAATCCAATTCCAAACACATAATTATTATTACGTTCATAATGTGTTTTTTCTCAACACCTAAACAAACAACTAAAACCCCTGGGAATGAGATGCCCTAGGCAGTCATGCTCCACTGGCTTCCTCTTTCTGAGAAGTGCAGGCCATGAAGCTTACAGGGAGGGACGGTTGTAATTAGCAGCTTCTTCCAACCCACTGGAGTGCTCCTTTTACCTATCTGTGAAACCAGTTAACCATTCAGTCATAAAGGATGTTTTAATAATACTTTACATATTCTAGTTCCATAGAAAATTGAAGAAGTTATCATAGCAATAAATTCTTCTTCAGCGGCCCAAACTCACAATACAATCCATTCAAAATCAACATACAGGTTCATATTCAAGTTCTATTTATTAGTTTAAAATTACAGTATCAGTATTTCCCTAGGTCAGTCTGTAACTCCTGATTAATTACATGCCAAGAATGCAGTAATTATATGCTCAATGTCTAATCTGAAGTAGCAGTAATAAAACTGTAGTTCAAATGTAATTTTCTGTTCCTCTTATTGGTAACCATTCACATATAAAGTGTATGGTAAGCCTCCCAGATATTCTGAACAGTTTCATCCTAATTACTGACCTATATTGCATACATCAGTAAGTATATGAAGTAAGTCAGGTAAGTAAATAACTCGATTTCTCTCGTTTTTTCATTGCATCAATATCATCTTTTGGATCTACATTATAAATAAGTATATTTAAATGGCTAATGCATCCAATGCATTATCCCAATGAAAATATTTCAAGATGATGTAAAAAGAATAGCATTAATCCATTTACAGAAACAGCTTCACAGTTTGTAGGAAAAAGTATTTTCCAAGACAAACTTTGTAACAATAGCTATTACTTTTTTCAAATGTGTTAAAATTTTTGAAACTTTTTGTTTCCTTCACACATTTGTTGTTCAGTCGCTAAGTCATGTTGGACTCTTTGCTTCCCCATGAATTGTAGCATGCCAGGCTTCCCGGTACCTCACTATCTTCCAGAGCTTGCTCAAACTCATGTCCATTGAGTCAGTGATGCCATCCGACCATCTCATCCTCTGTCGCCCCCATCTCCTCTTGCATCTTTTCTAGCATCATGGTCTTTTCCAGTGAGTTGGCTCTTTGGATCAGGTTTCCAAAGTATTGGAGCTTCAGCTTCAGCACCAGGACTTCCAATGAATATTCACACATAAAATGCTACTATATGTAAAAGGCTTTTCCTAATCACTGGGGAAGCGCATGTCTATTATTTAGGAAATAAATATGCTTTATATAATATGACATTGAAAAGAATGCCTTTGTGCTTGCCCTCCACAATTACTATTAAGATAAAAAGCATCAGAGAAAGTGTAATTCATGTTCCGTCTGAAATGAACAGACACATGCACACATCTGTTAGTTCTGGAAGTCTACATTTTTTTCTGTCTCCCTTTTTTTTTTCCTACAGCTAACTCTCAGAATAATAAAGAGGTGGAGAGATAATTTCAGAAGAAACCAAGACTTGCTATAACATATCACTGGCATCAAATGTTTACCTACTTAATTCCATGAGTGAAGAAACTTAAAATATACAAGGTAGGATTAAATACCAGAAGTTTGATCTGTACCCTATCAGTTCTCTCAGTTTTCAGCTGAGCCCAAGTAGGACTAATTGTTCTAAAACATGATTTATTTAACTTACACACTTTCATGATTTCATATATTTACATAAGTTACTCTGAATTTTTCATTATTATTAAACTATCCAAGTTTGGTCACAGATGATGGAGAAATATTCTGATGTGTCTTTTGATAGCAGGTTTTTATCTTTTGGCTTGAAACAGGTAGACACATTTTATTTTTATTTTCCAGACAATATTAAACAAACCACCGACTCTCCTTTACAGGTGCCACTGATGACTAAAGAAGAGAAAGTACTGAATGTCAGCTATATTAACCAGGCTTTCGCCATAGGGAAAATCCACTAGGGAAGAACTATGCAAGGATCGCTGCCAAGTCTGCATTAGGAAAACAAGGGAACTTGCTAAAACACCCCCTAGTGCAATAGCTGGGAAATTCATTACTAAAACGTAGTGATCATCTTGCAAAAGTACCAGCAGATTGCACACATTACCGCCTGCCGATTGAAGTGGGAATAACTAAAAGAAAAAGGGTAATGACGGTCGGGGGAAATTGAATTTTCATGGCACTTATCTTCTGTGTCATTCTATTTGCATGAGAACAATGTTTGCCACAGACATTACAGGACCCTAATGAGAACAGGAGACTCTCCCCATGGGTAGGAGCCAGGATGGGTGTTGATGAAACCAATCTATCAATGAGATTTTAAAAGATGGAATAGTCCCTACCTTGCTCAGAGCCCAGGTGGGTGGGCCTTCCATCTGAGGAGAGAAGAAATTAAGAATGATGGCTTGAGAGAGTTCAAAGCACACTCGCCTCTCTGTCAGCTGGTCCTTAATGATAACGTACTACTGCTTTCCGTAAAGACCTTCATGTCTTATTCAGGGTAAATGGGGAAAATGTGGCATTTTAGAACCCATGATGTGTTTTCCTCTTGATGCTGTCAGTGTGACCGGCCGCTAAAGGAAGAGTTGTTTGTCAGTTTCCATTCTCTTCCATGATTCATCAAACAGTGGCAGTTCATGCATGCAGTATCAGAAGAGGAATAAATAACTTAACAGCTCCATACTGAACACTCACATATTTTATTAAGCTGCCGCCAACCCCGGGGGCACTTCAGCATGTCGGAAGATAAACTCTTCTAGGGGAGTCTCTGAGCACATACTTTTAGTTACAAGCTACTACCTGCCTCAAGCATTTAGTATCAAAATATGAAAGGATCTTTTGTGTTGCGAAGGCAAAAGATGCATTTTATCCCTTGGCCCTCTTCTTTATGTCACGAGTAAACCAGTAATGATATCCATTATTAATGTGTTCAATTTGCAAACCACGTTTTCTCCAAAGAATTGAACTCACAGTCTCACATTACATATATTAACTTATATTACATATATTAACTTATACATATATTACACATGTTAACATATATTAAGTTACATATACTAACTTATCTCACATGATGAGCTGTTTTTCACACGCTGAACTACATTAGTGTCTGAGTGCTCTCTCTCTAAATCATAGCTATTTAAGAGCAAGTAATAGTTTTCAAACATCCATAGCAGGGGCCATTCCCATCCACATAGGCTGGACAGACCATAGAGAAAGGTTGCAGTTATCACCTTTGGTTATCACCAAGATCTACTCAATTTCTGAAACGGGGTTTGCTGGGCCCCGGCATGTGTTCAACTCACGCACTGAATGCTACCAATTTAAATCTTCTTTAGGTCACATCGTTAACCTTTTCCACCCCAGGGTCAGTCTACAGAAAAACAACACAGCAACTGTATTACAGCTTAGGCAACTTAAGTTAGGTTAATTGTACATGAGAATTTTGAGTTATATTTCGTATGTCTCCTTTATCTTATATGTATAAAAAAAATACAGTGACTATATTTACAGCTTAGGCAACTTAAAAAAAAAAAAACAGTGATTATTTACAGCTTAGGCAACTTAAATTAGGTTAACTGTATATGAGAATTTTGAGTTGTATTTCGTATGTCTCCTTTATCATTTTTTTTTTCCAGACAGAATTTGTCCTTTATTCATTTAACAAATATTAACTGACTATCCACTAGGCTTCCGCCATTGGTCTGAAGGGAATGCAAAAAATTAATGAATCCTAATTTCAATTATCAAGAAGTATGTGGTTATATATATCAAACAACTCAATCACAAAGCCTCAGCTAAAGGTAAGGCTAACCACGGCTACATTTTAGGATTTCCCTGTGTATTGTGACTGCCTCTCTCCCACACGCTGGTAAGAATTTAAGTAATTACGCACTCACTGAAATTTAATATCTAAGTAGTAGCAATGTTTATTTCCTGGAACCAAACACAGTTAATCTCTAACATAGAAACAAACTGCATCCCAAAAGCTCATCCAGAGTTGGTTTTAGAATACAGAATGCAATTCCTCATAAGCAAAGCATGCATGCAAACATGCTAAGTAACTTCGCTCATGTCTGGCCCTTTGCAACTCTGGACTGTAGCCCGACATGCTCCTCTGTCCATGGGATTTTCCAAGCAAGAATGCTGGAGTGGGTTGCCATCCCTCCTTCAGGGGGTCTTCCATAAGCAATAGTTTCCTTCAATCAACAGTATAGTGAAGTGAAAATGTTCAAATCAACTCAAGACCAGCATGCCAAAAACCAAGGAGTGCACAGCTTCTTCACTTGTTACCAACTGCTAACAATCCCCACTTCTTGGATTCCAACAGCCTTCAAGTTTACCTTATTCCTTTCATCAGAGTAGAGCAAAAGTATAAAAAGAACTACTTTGCAACCACACAAAAAGAAAGGGAATTCCCTTCCAACTATAAACTTGTTATGTTTCTTTCTTTGGCAATCCAATCTGGGAATTGGAGAATCATTGAGCTCCTATAATGAAATTAAATAAAGTTTTTAGCACAGGACATCAAAGTTAAACATAGATTATAGCAAGAACATTCCAATCTTAGACATGAGAACCTTTCAGGTGTATGTTACACTGAATTTAATTGGGAATGCTAATTGTTAAGGGTTCTCAGGTGGCACTAGTAGTAAAGGAACTGCCTGAGACATGAGACATGGGTTCAATCCCCGGGTTGCGAAGATCCCCTAGAGGAGGTCATGGCAACCCATTCCAGTATTCTTGCCTGGAGAATCCCATGAATAGAGCAGCCTGGTGGGCTACAGTCCAGGGGTCAAAAAGAGTCAGACATATTGAGAATAGCACAGCATATGGTAACCATACTTTGAGAATTACTATAATGAAGAAAGAGTACGGACATTAGAAACATAAGTACTCTATTCAAATCCTAGGCGTTTTAACTCAGTAGTTGACTTAATCCTTACAAGCACTGATGAATCAATAAAAAGGAACACTAAATACAGCACAAAGTTGTGAGGATTAAATGAAGTATTACAAAATAAAAGACCTGCAATATTACAGGAGCTTAATAAGTTTAAGAATGTATTGCACAAACACTACTGAAATCTCTGAAAAAGAATCTTATAATTTCTCACAACAACCTGCAATACATAGGAATTTTTTCCATTGAATTTCTAATAAATGATATGTGTGACAATTGACCTAACTAATAATAGTTTCCCAATGCCACAAGAACATGTTACATTTACAATTCAACCATGCAGTGAATGCAAAAGCAGTTGACATTTGGGGTGCAACTAAATTGGCAACTGGTAGCAGTTGCCATCAATTAAACTGCCATCAATATAAACATGGAAAATATGCAAAATTATTTATCTGTATAAAGATATAATCTTACCTTATTTAACATGATCTCAAATAACATCAGATCTGACTGCATCTCCAAGGCATCTTCTAGTCTACATCAACCATCCCCCAACTCCTTCCAGATGAGAGCCTACCCTTACTTTCTCAATCAATCCAAAAGGACACATTGAGTCCACTCAGATAACTCAAAGGTAATCTCCCTATCTTAAGAGCAGCTTAATCAGCAACCTTAATTCTATGTGCAAACTTAATTCCCCATTTGCCATGTAACTGAACATGTTCACAACTTCAGGGGATGAGGATATGCTCATATTTGACGGCCATCATTCTGCCTTCCATATTAAAATCACTTTATATTTATTGATCCCTGACCATATGTTCAGTAATCTCCTTCATTTTCCCCAAAACAAGCCATTTTAAAATAAACACTTAAGAGGAGACATTTTTCTAGGCAAATCTCTTTTCTATTTCAACTTACAGACACATATCTCAGTAGCTACTTTATCTCCATACATATTTACTATTTCTTGATTTACTTCTTTTAGTTCACAATGAATCAAGGTCAAGAAAGAAAAGCACATAGTTAGTAAATGGTAGGAGATACTTTAAAATATGTGTGTTATTTCAAGAAAAAATTCATTCGAAATTTAAAATGTAGATTATGTGCTCAGAATTTAAGTTTGATCCATAATATTTATGTTACAAATCTACTGAGAAGGAGATGCTTTGCTGCCTTATGTCACGAAAGGCTTAGTTGCATGTGTGTGTTAGTTGCTCAATTGTGTCTGACTCTGCGACCCAATGGGCTGTAGTCTGCCAAGCTCCGCTGTCTATGGGATTTTCCAGGCAAGAATACTGGAGTGGGTTACCATGTCCTTCTCCAGGTGCTAGTTAGAAGTAAATTGTTCCATATTTTTCATGCTGACAGAATCAGAACTAGAACTAAAAGTGCCTAGCTTAAGAGGGAGTTCTCTGTTTAAAATGAAGAATAGCCTCTTAAATATGAGACATTTCTAGTAATAAAACAGATTGTTTTAGCAGAGGTAATTCTCTTATGAGTTTAAGTACTTAAGCAAAGTGTAAAGGGCTACCATCTCATCAAGAAATAGAAATGTAAAGGAGTCATATTGGGTGGAAGGGTGGATTAAGTCATGATCAAGTCTCTTCCAAAATGTATTACATGGATTTAACTTAGATATGATCGATTCCATGAAAATGCAGATCTGATCTTTTGCATGTTGTTATATACCATCAATTTGGGGATTTACTTATACTCATCATTTTATCACTGGTACTGTCCATTTTCTGTTTCGTTTTCCCTTGTTATTTAAATATTCTATAATTATTATGGAGGAGTAGGAAGTCAACTGTAATTTAAAAAAAGATCTTGTTTCATTGTATACTGCTTGAAAATTCATAAAGAAGTATTAAATGTCACAAAATATACTTCTCAAGGCTCATTTTGGCTTTATTGCTACAATGTTAACTAAAGGGAATTATCTCTGTTGCATATTATGAGTGGTAAAGAAAAAGAGTTTGACTTCCTTGATTCACCTTAATAACCACATCTCATTCATGAAATGGCAATGAACATTTTTCAGAAAGACATAACTCGCTGAATCTGACTCCAGACGAAACAAAATATCTGGATAGACATAAACAGGCAATGAGAACGAATTTGAAATCACAAAAATTGCTCACAAAGAAAAACTCACGCCTAGATGCCTTCGTTGGATAATTCTACTAAACATTTAAAGGAAATTTCACAGCCATTTACATAAACTCTTCCAGAAACTAGAAGAGGAAGGGATATTTCTCAGCTTATTTAAGGTACCAGTATTACTATAATATCAAACTAGGTAAGTTGTCACAAGAAAAGGATACTGCAGACCAATATCTCTTATGTAGATGCAAAAATGCTTTTAACAAAATACCAGAAAAGTGAATCTAGCAACACATAAAAAGTATTATATCACATGACCCAGTGGAATTTATTCCAGAAATTCAAGATTGCTTTTTAACATATGAAATATAATCAATGTAATATCTCAATTAATAGAATAAATGATCACTTCACATGATCATTCCAAAAGATGCAGAAAAAAAATTGAAAAAATCTAATATCTCAATGTAAAAAACTTTCAACAAACAAGGAAGAGAAAGAAACTTCTTGACCTGATAAAGGCCATTTAGTAAAATTCCATAGCTAACATTATACTTAATAGTAAAAAAAAAAAAAAGAGTACATCTTCCCCCATGACCAAGAAAAACACAAGGATGTCTAGCCTTATCACTTCCATTGAACACTATACTGGAGGTTGTAGCCTGATCAATTAGGTAAGAAAATTAAATAAAAGTATGCAGGTTGGAAGGAAAATACATAATACTAATATATGCTACAACATGGAGTGGACCTCAAGAATGATTTGCCAAGTGAAAGAAGCTAGACCAAAAGGGTCATACTATGTGAAAGAAATCAGACGAAAAAAGCCAATATATTTGATATCTTATATTTCCACTTATATGAAATGTCTAGAATTGGAAAATTCATGCCTACAGGAAATAGATTAGTGGTTGCCTACAGTGGGGGCCTAAAGGGAATGAGCTGTGATATCTAATCAGTACAGGTTTTCTTTCTGAGGTGAGAAAAACATAGTAAAATTAGACAGCAGTAATGTTTGTACAACTGAATTTATTAAAAACCACTGAATTATACACTTTAACTGGGTGAATGTTATGTATGTGAATTATGTATCAGTACAGTTGTTATAAAAATAATCTACAGTGTAAAGAGCAATCTTAATAATTTAAGAAATCATAAGTGTCATATCAATTCTAGAGCAAGGCCTTTCAGTCTTAAGTGTGCCTCGAATCACTTGAGGATTTTTTAAAAAACAAAGCTACTGATCCAGTAGGTCTGGGTGGGATCCAATATTATGCACCTGTAACATGTTCACAGGTGACGCAGAAGCTGCTTGATCTAGAGGAACATTCTGAGTAGCAAGCTCCTAAAATACCACTATCCAGGATGGTAGCCACCACCCACGTGTGGTTTTAAACCATTGAAAGGGGGCTAGTTTGAATTAATATGTATTGCAAGTGTAACAGAATCACTGGATTACAAAGACAGCATGGAAAAAAGAATTTAAAGAAAACTTACACTGATTATATACTAATATGAAATGTTGGATATCATGTTTAATATTACTAAATTAATTTTCCGTTTATCTATTTTATTGCATTTTTAATATGGCTCCTAGAAAACTTTAAATTATGTAGTTTACATTAGATTTCTCAAGAAGTGCTATCCTAGAGTATTTTCTTGGTATCATCAACAAACTCTATTGCTGAACTTTAAAGGCCAAGAGTTATCGGTATCAAGAAGGTTCTCAGTTGTCATTACCTGTAAACAGGCCATAGTTTTAGCCCAAATGAACTCTGCTGAATGAATACAATGGATAAATAAAAGTAATAGACCCCAGAATACTGTTGTACAATGATCCTAAGAAGTACTACCAGAAGTAAAGGGGTAGAAGAAAATTATTAAATGCACATCTTCAAATAATGTGATATAACGAAGGACTGTGCTGACGTTACAGTACTAGGAAGAACATATACTAGAGCACAGTAAAGTCAATGAGCAACAAATATCTAAAGAACAGAACTTAAGTGGGAGAGATTCTGTGAAAACCAATAATATATTCATGGCAAATGATAAATTTTACATATATGTATCATGGGAAGACCCCATTTATTGCTTAATTTCTTCAACCTCACCTAATATGTCAATTACAAATGCAAACTTTAAGACATAAATGAATGCCATTATTTTTCACTGAGCTGGTCATAGAAAATAAAAAGTTTTTTTCACTGATTTAAGATGCATTCAGTATTTATCAGTAAATCAGCATAAGACAGAAATACTTAAGCATTATCACAAACTTAGTCAAAGACAACCTGAACAGCAAATCAAAGTGTGGTCTCCCAAAATAGTGTAAGCTGACGGATAGCTGTCCACCTAAAATTATGCTAGAGTTCTGAAAGAAGATTCACAAAGCATTCATTCCGGCAAATTAGATGAACGAAACATTGACTTTGTAACTGATTACACTCTTCTTAAGGTCAAAATGGTCCAGATAGAAATAGAAAGCCAGACAAAGATAATAAGAACTTTAATTAGTCTTCCCTTTTTTTTTAATCTCCTTTAAGAGTTCAGACCATTCTGAAAGGCACTCAATGAACTATGTGATATTATACCTAAACAGATAAAGTCAGCACCAAAGGTACATTTCAATGTAAAAGTTAAAATAATAATCTTAAATTTATGTGTACCTCAATTTATTGATTACACATGGATAAGGTACACTCTCTAATCAATTTCACTAAAAAAATAAATGACCCCTCACATTGCAGGTATTTATGTAATACTGTCCTGATACACTTGGAAAAGGGGATCTACAAGGCAGATATTAAACACCTAATGCCAGTAATGCATAAAAATTTCCCACTCTGAGAGCTGATAGAAAGAGAGAAAGATGTGCACTGCATTTAGTGGGCATACTATGGGACTTGGGGAAAGGGAAGGATGGTCAGTGCAGGAATCCCTGGTGTGACTTTGAGTTGACATAAGAAAGATGAACAGAAGTTATATACGTGTTATGGAATTGAAAAACACTACAAGCCAAAGACACAGCCATGTGCAAAGGCTCTGGAGTAGGAGAACGCTTGATGAATTTACAGAACTTAAAATATGAGGCTGAACCATTGAGAGAAAGTGAATTAGGAGAAAATAGGTGGAAATCAATCAATATAAGTCCTTTCAGACAATAAGCAGCCACTGAAGGCATTTAATTCAGATTTCATTTTGATACATTGTTGAGATAGAATAAAGAGAAAAATGAATTAGAAATTACAGTAGCTCAGGTGAGATATGATGATTGATGGAAATGAGAGAAGTGAGATTGTTAAGAGAGACTGTCTAAAGGTAAAATCAATAGGACTTGGTTCTGGGTTAGATTTGGGAGTTAAAACAGGGCAAGAGTCAAAGAGCAGAAGTAAATGACTGTCAATCCTTGGGCAAGAGTACCTGAAGAGGGCCCTTTTCAATGTTGGGAGGCATTGTTAGTATAATAACATTTTAGACATTTTCAGTTTGAAGTGTCCCTGAGACATTTAAAAACAGCTGTCAAACACACAGTTGGGAACATGGCCTGTAGCTTAGCAGAATGGCCTGCCTCAGAGACATAAATCTGGTAGTAATTGACACAAAAGTTATAATTAATGCTATGTGTATAGAAGCAATAGCTTAGGAAGCATATATAGGTTGTAAGAAGGACTCAGAACTGAGAATTAAGGAATTCAAAATTTTTAATAACCAAGATATACAAGAACATTTCTGTAAAGGAGAATGAGAAAGAAAGACCAGAGATGTCAAAAAATACATTTCTTTATTTACCTCACTTGGAATAAAAGCAGTCTTCTTTTGATGGGGAATCCCTATTTATCCCTGAGGGCCCAGATAAGTCACTACTTTATTTCTGTGGCATGTTCTTAACCCACTCAGCTTCACTGAACATTTGCATACATATTCTACTTTTGCTCAAATATTGTTGTAATAAATTTTTTACATTCTTATATATACTCTTGAGGATAACACATTATTGAAGGCAATAGCAACTAACTTCTAAACTGGAAGTTATGTATATTTTTTTGTCTTTAGACTTAAAATACATCTAGTTTAATTATTTTCATAGAAAGATGGTGAGTTCTTGGTTCATACTTGAGTGTCTTTTAAAGACTGAAGTGTCACATTTTCTAATAACAAAATTATGATACTGAAATTTGATTTTAATTGGGAAAATAAACTGTATACTGTTAAAAACTCAATTATACTTGCAGCTCTAACTGGTAACTACTATGTCTTGAAAGCATCTGTTCCTAAAGTTAATTAAACTTGACATTCACATGGTCAAATCTTGCCAATCATAGTTTCCAAATAATTTTTGTTCTCTATAACACTCTGCCATAGAATCAAATGCATTTTTGTTTTGCTGGCACTGCTTTGTAACAAACTATCCTCGAAAAAGTGGAAGGATGAGGAGCCAGTGTCCTTTTGGATAAGAAAATATTCTCATCTCAGGATTTCACTGATGTAGCCAAATCTATGTTTATAATTTATAAGCCTTATCCAGTCTGGCTTTGAAGTATGATTATCTTCATACACCTTTCTGTTGTTCTCTGCAGAAAGGGGAATGGAAAGATAACCCATCTTTCCTGGCCATTAACATTGTATTTGACAATCCTCTTGTTTTTGATATGTAAACAGGAGGCGGGGGAGGGGAACACAGTTTGAGATATAACTGTTCCTCTTAACTTTCAGAGGCTTTTTTTCTTTTTTTTTTTTTAAGGTAAAAGGACTACAAAAAAATGAACGAGTTACTCATCTGTCCTCCACATTTTACTATAAAGAATTTTTCTTTTGTTCTCAATGCAAATGGTCATTGGTTCATTTCTCTCACCCGGGACAGCTATGTCACATCTCTTGACTAATACGCATGCATTTGCCACTAAAAGACATTTTAACTGAGATCTGTCACATCCGTCATCTCCACTCGGCCTGGTTAAAAATTTTATCTGCCGTCTTGAATTAATTTCAGCTTGCCTGAGCCCAGCAGGGGAGTTTAGAGTGGTTTAGTTAAATTCCTCATTTTAAAAGAATATTATGGTTCCCTATTTAGAGTTTTCTTCTACATCTAATTTTTGTTTCACATTACTGAAACAATGTTATAATTATACGTCCACTAAAAAGGAAAAATCAGGAACAAAAAATAATAAAGTAATCATCCAAGTGTGACAATCTCCTGAGGAAGCATTTTCTTAGGCTTTATTTTCCTCACCAATTTTCCTGTTATTTCACAAATTAGCTATAATCCCGCCTAAACAGTACAAAACTAAGAAGTAAATACGCAGAACCGAGAGAAAAGAAAATGACAACCACAGAACTGACCATCAGGAGAATCTCAAAAGTCGGGGGAGGAAAGCAAAATAGGAATAAGGCCTTAAACATAAAAGTATTTAAGACAGATCAGATCTGCAACAAGGCTGCTTGCAACCAAATCAATAATCTCTTCTCCTTAAAGATGTCCTTCAACAGTTTGCTTTTCAGGCAGTCAACACAGATATGGGTAGGTGAGGAAGTTCAAGCCGTGAGTTGGATGCGAGGGATATCTGAATGCCAACCAAAGTATCTAAATCTCTTATAAGCCACTCCTGACCTGTGGGGATACAAACCCCCATGACAACTACTGAACTTGGGACAGATATAGTCTTAAAGATTTCAAGTTGAGTTTTCTGAGCCTGGAAATAGCTACAGTACTAGGGAGATTTATTAAGGGCGTGCAGCGATGCTAAAAATCCCCCAGTCAGGATACATTAAATACAGTCTTGTCTACATTAAATACCACCTACATACATCTGTTTGCAAAATATCAGAATTTGAACTATCTCCAAGGTTTTAATTAATGTACCCTGGTCAGTAGCTCAGTAGTGATTTTAATGCCTTAAACTGAAAGGAGTCAACAGAATCACTATTAGATAACTAAAAATCCATCACCCAACCTTCTCAGGCATTCTGTTAAAAAAAATCGGAGGGAGAGGATACAGTACATGTTTTTGCTCTGATTTAATCAGGATTAAGGAAATTGTACTTTTAATTAATCTAAATTGGTAGTTTAAAAGGTTATATTAAATTTATCTTTAGCTATAAACTATTTTATGAGTCAATATTTTGTTTCATATTTAATGGCATTTGTTTGACCTAATGGGATTTAATATTTATAAAATCTCACCTGACACGAATTATTTTTGTGTTGCACTCTCTAGGAAAATTTGTGAAAGCTGCAACATCAGCAGTCTCTTTATGATGATCTTCCCTTAATACTGCATTAAATGTGTTTTTATTAAGGACATAGAATATGAGAAATGAATACAAGTATTATTTTACCTTTGTACAAGGAATAAGAAATAAGTTCAAGCAGTATTTCTTTTCCTTTAAATATGGGTGAGTAAAGACAGAAATACAATTTTCATGCTGATATTACAGGCACAGGGGAAATGCCTACTCATGCTTGGGTTTCCCCAACTAGCGGTGAATCACAGTGTATCCTGTGCTAAAACAGCAACGCAATATTATTGTGTTATTAAAACCCTTTTAATCAATAGGAATGATGAAAGTGGCTAAATCAAAAGAGGTAACCAAAACAGCTGACAGCAATGGGTGAGGAGTGGGATAAAGGAAGAAGCACAGAAGTGTTTTAAACCTATATCCTTTAAAATTTACTAATTCAGCCATCTGGCAAGTTTACTGCTATTATTATAAATTCTTATTTAAATGATAATAAAATCACGTGCTGACAGGAAATTAGTCATGCAAGGACCTGCATATGCACTGCCTTCTGCCCAGCCTCTGGAACTAGGTGTCAAGTTCAAGGTTGCTCATTTGCTCAAACCACATGGGGTAGTGAAATGCTGGCAACTTTTACGTCTTTCAAGGTACCCCCCAAATTCAACTGATCTTTTATAACTTTTAGGGAGGTAAGTGTGAGGTAGGGTGGAAGAACTGTGGATTTATAAATGTCAGATTCTCTCCCCAAGGCATTTCATCTTTCCTTGTTTTACTAAATGTTAGAAACCCAAAGAAAAGAGAGAGGATTTATTGGTC
This sequence comes from Cervus canadensis, assembly GCF_019320065.1. Lineage (NCBI taxonomy): Eukaryota > Metazoa > Chordata > Mammalia > Artiodactyla > Cervidae > Cervus > Cervus canadensis. The sequence goes on along the minus strand of NC_057412.1, from coordinate 22,239,904 downwards.
TGTATAACTTTTGCACTAGTTCTTGCCACAATAAAATGGGAGTGAAGTGTGATATTAGCAATGACAGTATATTAAATAATATATTTAATGATGTAATATTATATTACATTTTGGTTCTAGAAGTATTTTGCAAATTATATATAAAAGTACATCACAAAATCATTTTAATATACAAAACCGTGCTTTACAGAGGAAATATTTCCATGGAACCTTTATCACTATGATCTTAAAACTGTTTTTGAAAATAATTTGTCCTTATAAAGAAAGTTTATTCGTAGATCAAGTATTTTATCTTATGGAGATGATGGCTAATTTTATATAATATCAATATTAAAAGTAAAACTAATATAGCAATTTAACACATTCCAGCTTGAATAAAACTATTAATATTTTATTAAATTTTCACCCTTTGGGATCCTCTCAAGTGGGCACCAGTTCTCCCTTTTTTACAGTTGAAAATACTGGAGCTTCAGGCAGAATAAGAGGCCACGGAAGGGACACAGAACTAAGAAGAACCAAAGGCAGCAACCAGTCTCAGGTCTTCTGATTCAAAGATCAGGAGATAGGACTCAGGATGCTAGAGGTAGTAGATAAGACTGAACTATTAAAATAAGAGAGTCAATACTACTGTTTCTTGTTAGGTAAATAACTTTCTAACATAAACAGGTGTGTATTGCATATAGCATAGGTGTATAAAGTTACTAAACATTTCACCTATATGCATGCCTGAATTTCAGATTTTGTCTTTGACACGTTAGACTCATTCAATTAAATTTTTTGCAATGACATCATTTGAAGTTTTTAAGGAAAGATAACTTTGGAAAAGATTCCAGTAACACAATTCATCAGTGTATTTACAATTCTCTATGTAATTGAAGACACCACTTACTGATAGGTAAGATCATCAAAATGAGTATTAACCCTGTTTTAACTAAAATCCTCCCCTATTCAAATCTTGGAGGAAAAAAAATGAATATTTCCACAGAAAAAATTCATCTTTTATCAACCGAAACAGTCCAATCAATCCTGCCTCCCTCTCTCCCTGCAAGCTGGTTTTGGCTCTTCTGCATGCAGTAATGAACTGCTTCTGACAGAGCCATCACCCTTCCCCCTTGCTCCAACCCCCTGCATGTATTTAAATTCAAACATGCACAGCTCATGTATAAGCAAACAGGTGCAGGGATCAGGGGGCTGCCAAACCCGGAGCAGGCAGGAGGTGCATGTGTAGCTTGCCGACTGTGTCACGCTACTGATAGAAGACGACAAGCCCAGACAATGGGGAGGGTCAGTGGGTGGCTCTTTGATTTCTTTGGCTTCCTGACATGGCAGCAGCCCCAGGAGTCTGCAGCTTGTAGAAGAGCTAATGTTCTCTACCCCATAACATTTAAGTGGCAGGAGTGAAATTTTTAGATGACCTGAACAGCAGCTTTCTGCATTTTCTCATCACTACCTCCAGCAGTTAAGTGCATGAGGCTGCTCCCCAGAAACTCAAGACATCAATACCAAAAGTCCCCAATCATTGCCTCCTCTTTCTCAGAATCGTCAATAGACAAACAGCAATAACGTCACACAGCATCCACAGATGGATAAGCGTGCTACCAGATATTTAAAGTATTTGAAAGAGTATTAATTAGAAAAGAAGAGTGGTGTCAGGTTGTTTATAGTACGTGTAGAAGTCATTTTTCTGTCAACACTTAAACCAGCACAAATTTATGCCATATTTATCAGAGGTCACCTAACACTAATGACATTCCATTGATGGGTGGTGGAGGCAGAAAAATGATACCTTTAAATTAGGAAAACTGCCCCCTTGTCATATTTTAAATATCCATCGAGGTTCCATAGTCTGCCTACTTTTAGAGCACTTGGGGATATTCTGAAACACATAAAAGTTTAAGCAATGTTTTATTAACATTTTAAGTTAGTGTCTCTCAACTTTTTAAAGCAATGCAGAGCTTTCAACTTTGCTGTCTTATAAAAGTATATATCCTAAAACACATTACTTCTCCTTTAGAATATTAGCTGCAAGGATCACAGTAATATATTTGCAAATTTAAACATACATTTTTTTTGTAACCCTAATTGTCACAACCCAAAGGTTTAATTTTTAAACATCTCTCCCATGAATCAGTATTCATATTATTTTGTCATGATACTTTTTAACATGTTGAAAGGTTGTGAAATTCTTTCACTTAGAACTTCTTTTCTGACTTCTTAGCTCCTGGAGAAATGAATTCTCTACATTATCCACAAAGCTCATGTTCACACTCTTTCAATAACTACTGTAGACACTCAGGACTCTAAACTATTAAAGCCAATTAACTTCTCATATTCATTTTCAGTTTGAATCAGAGTACCTTCATTATATATGATATTAATATTTAAAAGCACATGATAAAAGATGAATGTACCAGGGCCACTGACAAGTTCCTATCATGATCCATATTTTTGCACTTAGAGAGATTAAAATAAGATAAAACAAATGCTCAGAGATGTATCTACTGTCCATTTTCATCAGCATGCTCCACTGAGCAAGGCATTAATAAATAATTATTTCAAGGCTCACTGTCACTAATATTTGAGGCCTGACTCTGACTGAGAGCCAAATTATACCTAAGTTTGTCACAAAGCTTTCATATTGGAATTAATGAAAGTTCTACTTGCTTCTACCTCCTTCTCCTAGTTAGCTTTTTATAGTTCCTAAAAATGAGTGATACAACTTCATATTAAAACTCCAGAACTATGTATCTTGTATTATCACTTGAATATGAATTACTATCCTTGATTCAGTATTTCAAAGTTTACAAAGGGTAAATAAATTGTTCATATATATTTATATTCAAGCAAGGTGATGTATATATGTACATGTGTATTACATATGGTGCAGATATAATATTTATATGTAGTATATGCATATTTATATATAGCATAAATATAGCATTTTATTTGAAATATATTTTTAAAAATAGAATACATTATTTTAATCAGGACAAGCTGGGAAGAATACTACCATGGGAAGAATCACACATGGAATATGTTAAGATGTTTAAAATGTTTAAAGAGTTAAAATTTCCTCATATGAAATATTCATGTGGAAAAATATGGAACCAGTGATTACCAAGAGTCAAATTATGCAGAAGGAAAAAAAAACCCTCTAACTTCAGTGGGATTTCAAAGGAGAAAAGGGCCAATATATCCTGACTGTATGGGAGTGAAGTTTGAATAATTTTCATCTTGCAGGACATTTAAAAGGGAAAGAAAATGGACAGTAAACTGGTTAAACAAGTAAGAAAAATTGCAGAGTGAGAAATAAACATTAACATAAGTGAGAGACTGAAGTTTTGGTCTACACAGAGAAGGTATTTCCTGATAGGAATTATGAAATGTAAGGGTTGCATAAATAAGGTGGAACCAGAGCATGTATGAAATTAAGAGTAAATCAGCGAAGGGTGGTCTTTGTGTTTCATCTGACAGACAATGAGCTCTAAGAAGAGCAAAGTGCCATGAAGAAAATAAATGTTTTAACAATTAAATTGTCCGTTAAGTTTACAGAGTGGAATGGAGAAGCAAGAAGTCTAGAGAGCATAATGATAAGTGCTTCTAAGAATAGCCCAAGCATCCTTCATAGGGGGACACAAGAAGAGTGAATATGAAAAAATGGAAAAATATCAGAGAAATTCTGAAAGAATATTAATATTTGGGTAACCAAGAATTCAGCAGAAATATACAAATATAGATTCAAGTGGGAGAAATGTTTTTTATTTATCTAAGTAAAAAAAAAAAAAAAAGAAACAGGTCTTCAGTCCACAAGTATTAAACATAGCTGAAGAAGGTACAGTATATTATACTGCTTTTATAGCAGGTATAAAACATAAAATGATGTTTAACACTACAGACTGATAAATTGTATGGTATGTTAGGAATACCTTTAAAAGCCCTTGTTTATAAAATCCTATCTGGGAGATGATTTGGAAAACTGTCATAAAGCAGTCCAGCTAGAGAGGATTCCCGGGTGGCTCAGTGGTAAAGAATCCGCCTGGCAATGCTGGAGACGTGGGTTCAAGCCCTGGATCAGGAAAATCCCCTGGAAAAGGAAATGGCAATCCACTCCCATACTCCTGCCTAGAAAACCCCAGGGACAGAGGCCACAGTCCAGGGAGTTGCAAAAGGGTCAGACAAGAACGCGGCTAAACCACAGAGCTAGAAGCTTGCTTTTCTTTGCTTACCTGCTGAGGCTGAGGTACACTGAGTCGCTAGAGTACGGGCATGTTTAGTCGTGTCTGGCTCTTTGCGACCTCACGGACTGTAGCCTCCCAGACTCCTCTGTCCCTGGGGTTCTCAGGCAAGAATACTGGAGTGGGTTGCCATGCCCTTCTCCAGGGCATCTTCCCAATTCAGGGACTGGACTCACGTCCCTTGTGTCATCTGCATTGGCAGGCAGGTTCTTTCCCATTGGCATCACCTGGGAAGCCCAAGACACATGGAGCCCAGATTCAAATCTGGTTATGCTGGGCTTCAATTAATATAACCTTAGGTGAGGACACCTGGCCTTACATATTCTGTTTTCCACTTGCATAGTGACTGCTGGGAGCCAAGCCCTGAGCTTAATTTGGGGAAAACATTTCTCAGCAAGAAAACAAGGCTAATAACATCTCCTTGAGTTACAATGAGGCGAGAATATAATTCTACATATACATAGATACCATGGAGTCTGACCCAATTCAGGCCCTCAGAAAAGGTGTTTGCCTTTCCTTACTTCTATAGCAAGGTCCAGAGGGCTCAAAAGGAAATTCTGTATTGACAGGCCCTGTGTTCCTTGAAGGAGCTCATGCGTGAGGAGTATGAGAAGCAAATTAAAGGAAACAACTTTTCCCTCAGTTAATCCTGGTAGGGAGGTCCAAAAACTTGCCTGCTAGTTGTATAATTTATTTTATATTCCAGGTGTATAAGCAACAGGCTCAATAGCAGAAACAGCAGATTTTACAAAATCATCTAACAAAGTTACACTGAGCTTTTACAATTTCTCCTTTTCTAAGGTTATTTCCATTTAAGTAACATTTTATTATAGTATCAACAATATACTTAAGATTTGGATATCATATACTGGCACTAAGAAGCGTCACTTTTTGGAGGAAAAAAATCTCAGCCTACTTTTGAAGGCATCCATGTCTTTGCAAGTGAGTGTATGTGTTCAAACATGTAATTAAATATACTAGTCCATACAAGTGTATTTCGACTACATATTCAAAGTTGGGACTTCCCAGGTGGCGCTAGTGGTTAAGAATCTGCCTGCCAATATAGGAAACATAAGAGACGTGGATTTGATACCTGGGTAAGGAAGATCCCCTGGAGGAGGGCATGACAACCCACTCCAGTATTCTTGCCTGGAGAAGCCCATGGACAGAGGAACCTGGCGGGCTATAGTCCATGGGGTCACACAGATACAGACACGACTGAGGCAACTTAGCATCACATTTGCAGGGAAAGAGCAAATTAGCCAAGATGGCACGGTCAGGCTGTCTCGCTCCCAGGGCTCTCGCCCCAAGTTTTACAAATAATGATTACGTAACAGTTGAGCTCACTTATAGCACTGTGCATGCGCATTGCAAGGTACTCGCTTGGCCACGGGCTACCGTTGTTCTGTAAGCATATATAAGTTCCACCTGGAAAGCCCTTGGAGCGAGGTTATGTTATGGGAGGTTATGTTATGGCTGCTGCTACGGCTGCTGGGCCAGCCTGTATAGAATAAACATGTCTGTGGTTCCTATAGCTCCTCGAGTTTTCTGCCAGCTTCCCCGCTCAGGCCTTCCCACCCTGGGTTCAGGTAACAGTGCGCACAGTGAGATACAGCGGAGAAAACGGGCATAGTCAGCAGGATCAGCAAGACATTCGCATCGTTGGCAGGATTAGCAAGACAACATTCAAAGTTGAAGATGTACTAAGAGTTTATGACTTTATCAAATATATAAAATATTAAGTGTTTTCTGGTTATACTGATTCTCTTTTTGAGTCGATCTTTAAAATCTGAGTTTACATCTTTAAAATTGGATAAAGGTATTTTCAAGATCTGAGTGTGTATACACACTTGGATATTTCTAGTAGGCTTTACATACAGATGTGAGAAATAGAGGGATAGCAGGAGAGAGTTAGACAAAGAAAGATTTTTCTGAATTTTGGTAGCTAGCTTCCAAATACCCATTAACTGTTCAACTTAGAACGCACTAGTGCAAACTGGAGCGTGTACTTTTAGTTATGTGTTCTTCAGTCATTTTAAAATTACATTAACTGAATAATTCTCTAACTTCTACTATCAGTAAAAGAGTATTATAACCCAGGTGTAGGAAGATAGAGTGGTGTTAGCACGATTTCTACAATAGAGTTTTACACAGGATGTAAAAGAAATGAAAAATCATTCATTCAGTGTAAGCCTGTTTGGCCTCCCTCTAATTTATCACAGCTTACATCTCTTGCCTGCCAGCAGAGCTGAATTCATATGTTATTGTCCCAAACCTGTCACTTCCTGGACTGCTTTTTAATCTTCCTCCCTGAATTACATTCAGAAAGGTCACCGCTATCCAATTAGAACCTTATCAAAGATGCACATGCAGGCCAGATTCACGCTTATCGAGAATGGGTCATAAATCCAGAAACTGCACATCACAAAGTGCCATTACCATAATGAAAAACCGAGGAGGGGATGAAAAAGAAGTGACAAGACACCTGTCTATTTGCTCATCTTTGACTCCACTCTTGAGGGGTGTCATGAAACGCGAACCACTGGAAGGAAGACAACAGGGTGATGGAGAAGAAGGGAAGAAAATCAAAGCAGTGGGCTTCAAGAGCGTCACCAAGGGCATCTTATTCTGCCTGCAGACTGAGGAGAATGACCAATGATAAAACAAGTCCACCTATTATGAGAGCTTATGCCCTGCAGCTTGGGGCTTCCCAGGTGACACTGTGGTTCAGAATCCGCCTGTCAATGCAGGAGACGCGGGTTTGATCCCTGGGTCAGGAAGATCCCCTGGAGAAGGAAGTGGCAACCCATTCCATTAAGTATGTGTGAAATCCCATGGACAGAGGAGCCTGGTGGGCTACAGTCCATGGGTCACGAAGAGTCGAACATGACTGAGCACGCACACACTGCACCTTAGAATAGAAAGGAACAAGCAAGTGCTTCTTGACTAGATGGAATTATACATCCACAACTTGTATTTATACACAGGCTTACCTTCTTAAAAATCTTGGACAAATATTACTTGCTGTAAGATTATGTTAGATGTGTTCATTTCAGAAAAATACTCAGAACACTTCCTTTTAAGTCTGAAATTATTATACTGGGTCATAACTTGCTTGGAAAGTAATGGTTTCTTTCATCCTGAGAGCAAGTCTCATTAACAATTTATCACAACACACCATAGGTAACTCACTCCATAACATTCATAGAGCAGCAAATAAAAATTTTGATTTAAACAAGTGAGAAGTGAGGAGGTAATAAGTTTTTCAGTTTTACTTAGATATAATTGCATACAGCACAGTAAGTTCAACGTGTACAGCGTAATGATTTGGTAATGATTTTCCATACAAAAGGGTTTATTAATTTCCAAGAAGAAGCTAAGGAATTTCTAAAGGCTCCCTTTAAACAGAAAGCTCTTAAGTATTTAAAATAAAATCACCCACAGAAGTTTAGGAAAATGTTTCATTGTATATAGGAAGGCACACCATGAGTGGATCCAAAATTGGGTCCCTGGACTCAATTTTAATATCACACCATATTCACTTATATCAAAGTGCTGGGATCACTGAAAGCATATGAAGTTACATGTTGATAGGAGTGTAATTTGCTCTGTTTATGTTTCCAAGGTCAGTTACCAGCAGACTCAATATAGTCCTATGAATGCTGACTGGGAGGTACTGTGTAATTAAATATAAATGAATCTCTGACATAACCTGAGCAGTACAAGCTTAATATCAAATTTCATAATGTAAAGAGTGTATCTCCCTCTTCACTCCTCCAGTGGACAGTATGTCTTTACCCTCATAATGGTCCTAGCTGAGTTTTTAGTTCACTCAGAATCTGGTTATACAAAGAACATTATTTGGTCACCTCTCAGATTTTAGCCATTTCATCTTCATCTAAAAACTAATATGGCTTCAGAAAAAAAGTCACAATAAAAGTAAAACCTCTCTGTCGGAGGCACTACAAGGTCACGCTGTTAACAGAAGTATTTGCATTCTGTCAGGATGCTCACAAGTCCATGTTTAACAAGCAGAATGTAATCATCCATTTGTGAAGCTTAAAATTACAAAAATCTCCCTAGAACTATACATGTGCAGTTGACAAATGTATGGCACACACCCACCCATCCTTCCTCCCCTCCTGCCTCCAGTATTCTGTGGGGTTTTGACTTTCAGCTGGTCATGAGGAAGTAAAGATATACTTCTGTTTTTTTGATGTTGACAAGCATGTCATCTATAACTGAGGCTCTGACAAGTGGGGCTGTCAGGATTTGCCTTAATGGGGAAGTGATTGACCTTTGCTCATAATTATCAAAACAAGGGGAAGAAAAGTGACTTGGGAGGCAGCTGCCACTTCGGCTGCTTTCCAACTTCAGAGAAAGCAGGGAAGAGAGGTCTCTCTAAATCTGAGCGCAGAAGACGCAGCCTACAAGAACACAAAGCTTTACTGTGAAATGGGAATCTGAACTAATACATGCTCTCTGAAGAAGTATTCTGTTGTGAGGATATGCTGATCTGTAGAGTTAGGAACTGTTACCTTATTGAACTGGTTTCATATCTGCGTTACATACGACACTTCCAAATCACTCAAGTGGTTGTTGCTGTGGTGGTTGTTCAGTCGTGTCCGGCTCTTTGTGACCCCATAGACTGCAGCACACTAGGCTTCCCTATCCTTCGCCATCTCCCGGAGTTTGCTCAAACTCACGTCCGTTAAGTGATGCCACACAATGTGATGGAGGATTCAAAAATAAACTTTAGGCGTATCTTCACTGTGAAGCTCTTAAGATGCTGGAAAATGTGGCTGCAAGGTTTCATAGTATTAATATACCCAAGGTAAGTTTTGAAAGGCTTCCCTGATAGTTCAGTTGGTAAAGAATCCATCTGCAATGCAGGAGACCCCGGTTCAACTCCTGGGCTGGGAAGATCCCCTGGAGAAAGAATAGGTGACCCAGTCCATTATCCTTGGGCTTCCGTTGTGGCTCAGCTGGTAAAGAATCCACCTGCAATGCAGGAGACCTGGGTTTGATCCCTGGGTTGGGCAGATTCCCTGGAGAAGGGAAAGGCTACCCACTCCAGTATTCTAGTATAGAGAATTCCATGGACTGTTTAAGTCAATGAGGTCACAAAGAGTCGGACATGACTGAGAGACTTTCACTTTCATGTAAGTTTTGAAGTACCATTCCAAGTACAATCCATTACTGGATTTGCAATTCATTGTTTTTAAATGTCAATAGAGAATTTTAATGGAATAAAATACATGGAGGGAGATTTCTTCCTGTATTAAAATATTCAGAATATTCTTGCTTAACACCAGGTCTTCAGTGTCAGGAAATTATCTAAAAGTTTAACTAAAAGTTTTCTGTATGTGTTGAGGCAGTGGAAAGAGGCTTGTCTCCACCCCATGCTCTTGAGAATGATTCAGTTAACTCCCAGTAACATGTGAAATACAGACTTTTAACATTTTTCTCTATTGCCCTTTTGTCTATTCTTTACTACCTGTTTTCCTATAGATTTAGAGATTTGAACTGCTCAGATCTCATCAGACCATTTCCCTCTGAAAGTGAGAGTTTTAGCGGCTCAGTCATGTCTGAATCTTTGCAACCCCATGGACTATAGCCCGTCAGGCTCCTCTGTCCATGGAACTCTCCAGGCAAAAATACTGGAGTGGGAAGTCATTCTATTCTCCAGGGGATCAAACCCCGGTCTACGGCATTGCAGGCAGATTCTTTACCATCTGAGCCACCAGGGTGTGAACTCATGATCTAGAATAGAAAATATTGTGCTTAACACAGAACCAGACATTTGTTTTTCTTTATTCACACCCAGACACTTTCAGTCTTGTATTCATCCATGTGTCCTCTCACTAATTGGGGAAGCTACAATTGGCCAAAACCTCCATAAGCTCTGAAATGGTTCCTGTTATGCCACAACCTACTTGCTTTCTTGTAGATACTTTCTAGCGTAAAACAGAACACAAAAATAATCATTCCAAATCTTTTATCTTCTGCTATTAGTTATAATGTTGACTTGGGACTAAAATAGAACTTTAACCAAGGGGAAGACACGCATACAAAAAACTTTTTAAAATTCACTCTTAAACATTACATTAAAAGTTTTAAAGCTCTTAAACGTTATATTAGATCTTTTAGCTATCTATTTTTTCATATAAAGATTAGCCTTTCTCACTGTGTTACTCATAGCCCATGCTATATCTTTAATATGAAGATATAGTTTTGGTTATTCTGAGCTAGATATACAAGATTCTGTGACAGTTGCATTTATTACTCAAAAAGAACTTCTCCACTTCCATTTCACTCATCATCTTGAAAGTATGTATCATCTTACCCAAACTATTTTGGAGAGGAAATTCCTTAAGCCAGATTTAAGCAGTTTGGTGAATTAAGAGTATGTAGTAGACACCAGGGAGAAGGCAATGGCACCCCACTCCAGTACTCTTGCCTGGGAAATCCCACGGACGGAGGAGCCTTGTGGGCTACAGTGCATGGGGTGGCGAAGAGTTGGACACAACTGAGCGACTTCACTTTCACTTTTCACTTTCATGCATTGGAGGAGGAAATGGCAACCCACTCCAGTGTTGTTGCCTGGAGAATCCCAGGGATGGGGGAGCCTGGTGGGCTGCCGTCTATAGGGTCGCACAGAGTCGGACACGACTGATGTGAGTCAGCAGCAGCAGCAGCAGTAGACACCAGGATACACTGTACTATCATTGATGACAGTGTGAGCAATTAATGAAATTTCCTTAAGATAGAATCTCAATGAAAAAAGGATTATTTTACTTCAATAGAATACATGGGTTTCAGTGCAAACAAGCAAAATAAAACTAATAGGTAAAACTGTAATCTCTTATAGTATTGATCTGGAGAAGTGGACACTATCTTCAAATAATCTATCATTACAATACTTTGGCCACCTAATTCTCATTAGGTGGCCAACTCACTGGAAAGACACTGATTCTGGGGAAGACTGAAAGCAAAAGGAGAATGTGGGTGGCAGAGGATGAGATGGTTAGATAGTATCACCAACTCAATGGGCATGAATTTGAGCAAACTCCAACAGATAATGGAGAACAGAGGAACCCGGTATGCTACAGTTCATGGGGTCACAAAGAGCTGGACATAACTTAGTGACTGAGCAACAATTTTAACACTTAAGAAATTGCAAGGAAGACCCAGAGGAATTGGGTGGAGAGGGAGGTGGGAGGGGGGATCGAGATGGGGAATACATGTAAATCCATGGCTGATTCATGTCAATGTATGATAAAAACCACTACAATATTGTAAAGTAATTAGCCTCCAACTAATAAAAATAAATGAAAAAAAAAAAAAAAAAGAAATTGCAAGGGAAAGTTTGGAGGACACCAAAAGTTCATGATAGTCAGATTTAAGGTGTTGGAGCCATCTTTGTGTTCCAAGTTTTCCACAGTGTCTGAAAAATTCTGAATGCTGAACAACTGTTGTTACATTTAACATTAAATTTAACTGCTTTTGCTTGGAAGTGCTGCACAGAGCGCTTCCCTGTCAAAATCACTGCAGGGACTGTCCAGCTCTGAGGGAGATCATTCTGAATATGTTGAGCTATATTCGTTAAATGTCCAACTTGGGCAGACGGCAGTGAGCAAAGCACTTCTCCATATTTCCTCACTGGATAATCGACTCTTGCAGTTGGGCAGCCATTTGGAGATTTTCTCTCAAGCGCAGACTTGTTTGTGCTCACTGGACTGAACAATTAGCGTCCCCTGAATAACAGGAGGCGCATTTCCCTCAAAACTGGTGGGAGCAGAGCCAGAGTTTTAATAACATTTATCATCATTTAGTTTATTTCTCACATCACAAAAGAGAGGTGCAGATAGAAGTCAAATGAAATTTATTCAGATATTATATATACCTCATCATTAAACATCATTGTGATGGCTTTCTTTTCTTGGGAAATGCTAAGAAATAAAATAATAGTAAAGTTAAAGATAGTAGACTCTTCAGTAATGGTATCAAGAATAAACTGAACCTCACCTACATTTTTAAAACTAGAAAAAGGCTTATTTTCTTATCCTTTCTTAGTAATATGAAAAGGTAAAAGGTATCAAGATATAAATTAAATAGATTAATTTTTCTTAATATAACCAGAATATATTATTCTCCAATGGAACAACAATTGAGAGGAATAATTAAGTGTAGCCTATTAGAAAACATCACAATGGTATTTGATGATGAATAGAATTTTAAAAATCCTAGGACTGATTCAGTCGAAATACAATTTTAATTTAAAAAAGCATCTATTATTTTCATAAAGATAACTCTGAGGCCTATTTTCAGTGTCTCATAATTATGTTACTGCCTCCATATTTTAAAAATAACATTTCATGTCTGCCTATAATTCCTTACTCCATAATATCACTCTGCGTAGAGCACAGAAATAAGAGTTACCTGTTGGGCGCTAACAGCGTACACAAATTACCAAACCCAAACTACTCTCCAAGTAAAATCAGTGAAAAAAAAATCATTATCACTGCCACTGTCTCTGTGTGCCATGCCATAGAAATACCTTTCCATCATCATAGGAACGTAATGTATTTTCAACTACAAAAACAAGCATTCAACTGACATGCTATTCAAAAAGTTTATATGAAAATTCTCAACAATTGTTAAGACTGCTCTGATAGAACAGGTTCCTTTGCTCTCTTTCCCCACTGATGTTAAAGAACAAAGAGCTATCGCATAAAGTAAAGAGATAGCAGTAGCAATGATCCTCGCTCAGTCGTGTCCGACTCTTTGCGACCCCACGAACCGTAGCCTGCCAGGCTCCTCTATCCATGGGATTCTCCAGGCAAGAATACTGGAGTGGATTGCCATTCCCTTCTACAGAGGATCTTCCTGACCCAGGGATTGAACCCAGGTCTCCTACACTGCAGGCAGATTCTTTACTATCTGAGCTACAGGGAAGATCTCTAAAGAGATAGAGAATCATTCAAACAAAAACCAGTGACTCAAGATGAGAGTGACATGAAAGCGCAGAAAAGTAGATGAGCCCCAAATTTCCACCACCAACAGTATTATTTTCAGATACTCCTTTATCTGGAAAACTAGATTTGTTTGCAGTCATATAACTATTAATAGACTATTAATAACTATTAATAGACTTCAGATAATTGTGGGGATCACAATAGAACCTTGGCGAAGTATTACTTTGCAGTTTCGCTCTCACATAACTTTTCATATTATAAATCTAGAGTACAAACTCCCTCATGCCCACCCATTCTGTTCTGTTCCTATATTTTCAATTACAAATCATGAGCCAGGAGTTCTACATGTTGAAAGCTGCCCGTAGTGTTGTCAGGAATGTGTAACTGCTGCGCAAGGCTTTTACGACTGGCTTCGAAGCTGATCTATGGAACCATTCAATCCCACAGCTGTCAAAGCGCTGATATCAACTGCAGTTAATGACACAGCGTCATCCTCTAGCTCGTTTACCTGCCTCCCTGCAAACAAATGGACACTGGCTGTAAGCGGAGGAGCGCAGTGAACAGCAGATACCATATTTATCATAATCACTATGATCCACGGGAGAGGAAAATCAATTTCTCTTAATCGAGTAGAGTGACTTATTAAGGGTTATGAGTCCTGGCTGGATAGCTGCGCTGATTTGATTATGTTGGGAGGGAAATTAGCAGTGGCCTCCTATACCGTCTTTCCCTTTGTCTTCTGGCTCAGAGTCTGTTATTAAATTATTATCTTATGAAAGCCTTAGGGAGCAGGTCATGCTTTGATCAAGAAGAGACTGAGAAATAGGGTGCTGAAAAGGTTTCAGAGGTGTTGACAGGTAGAGATGTGAACATTCAAAACATCCTCACTGCAGGGCTACTGGTTTATAATCAAACGAATGTACATGCTCAGTCCTGTCGGAGTCTTTGCAACCCCATGGACTGTAGCCCACCAGGCCCTGTCCATGTGATATTCCCAGCAAGAATACTGGATCAGATTGCCATTTCCTACTCCAGGGGATCTTTCCAACCCAGGGATCGAACCCACGACTCCGGTGGCAGGACAGGAGTGAACTGGCAAGTGGATCCTTTATCACTGAGCCACCTGGGAAGCCCAGTTCAAAGGGTGTGTATATAGCCTAAACTTGTGCCAACACTGGAACCTTCTTGAAAGAACCCTCATAAGTTAACCTTTGTCTTCCAGTTTCACTTCCTTCTTTTTGATATCATAGTCTCAGACACTTCGAAAGCAAGGTACCTTGTTATGCTGAGAGGAGTAGATCAGTGGATTAAAAGTCATGCACACGTTTTTAATCTTTAGAGATGCTTTGACCAAAATCAGTAGGAGAAAAATTAAAAAGTTAAATGTATGTTAATTTTATTTAACTCTGCAGGTTTTGCAAAGATCCCAAATCATGGGAAAAAAAAAAAAAAAAGGAAAGAATCAGTGAGAAAAACTTTAAAATATTGTCTCACAAGAACCACTTTTCTTCACCATGCTATGTCTCCGATGCAATTTTGGGGAAAGAAAATAGATCATTGTTTTTTCAAAAACTTTTTCAGTTGGAATTTTGCAAACATATGGGCACAATCAGATTTACTGCCCTCAGAATAAAATGAAAAAAAAAATTATGAGATGTCTCTTCCAACACATATAACAGCCAAACATGGCAGGTTACTAAAAATTACTATCCTATGTAAATAGTTCTATTTTAGAAACTGTCCACATATACATAACCAAATATATACAATTTTCTTAATAAGAGTATTTAAAGGACCAAATAAAAAAATTGGGTGAATTTTTCTTAGGAGGAATCATAGAAAATAAAAAAATCCCAAGACAGAATGCTTTTTAGTTAAGCAGAGCACCAAATTGCTTTTTCTTTTTTTT